>NC_134549.1:20044621-20239621 GCF_050624435.1 Tenrec ecaudatus
TTTCTCCTTGTCCTCCTCCTCCTCCTCCTCCTCTTCCTCCTCCTCCTCTTCCTCCCCCTCTTTCTCCTTGTCCTCCTCCTCCTCCTCCTCCTCTTCCTCCTCCTCCTCCTCCTCCCCCTCCTTCTCCTTGTCCTCCTCCTCCTCTTCCTCTTCCTCCTCCTCCGCCTCCTCTTCATCCTCCTGCTCCTCCTCTTCCTCCCCGCTCCCCCTCGCCCGGGTCCTCGGCTGTGTGGGTGGCAGGAAAGCACTGCTGGGTGGGTGGTAAGTGGCCACTGGGTGTCCCTCCTCCCCAGGTCGGAGGACGGAGCTGACCGAGTCAGGCCTGCGCTGCCCAGGGGAAGAAGCCGTTTAGAGCAGCGCCTTCGGCCCACGTGGTGTCATCCACGTCAAGGCCCTGAAGAAAGTCACAGGGGGACGCTGACCAGGTGAGTGGTCACCCCCAGCTCAGGGCAGCGGGCGAGGCACATTTGTGTTGGGGGACAAGGGGCATCTGCATGTGTCAGACCCTCAGGACGAGCCTGCATCGGAGGCGATGAAGCTCTGCTTGCAACAATGTATCCACACCGGCTCCTTCATTGCAACAATGTATGTACATGGACTCTTCTGTCGCAACAACGTGTCAGCATTGTCCCCCTCTGTTGCCACAGCACATCAACATTGTATCCTTTTGCTGCAACGATGTATCAGCACTGGCTCCTCCTCCTTCATTGCAACAATGTATCCACACAGTCGCCTTTCCTTCCAACAAACGTGTCCCAGGGATGCAGGGGGCCCAGGGGACGCTGAGTAAAGACAGAACTCTGACACACAGCGGTGACGGATCCTTCACAGACAACTGCTGGAGGAGATGGTGGGTGTGAAAGACCCAGGACACGGTTTTCACACCCAAAGAAGGAGTGGGGTGAAGGGAGAGAAAGGGAGGAGGAAGGAAGTCAATGGAGATCATGTTTAAAAACAGATACATAGTAACACGGTTTTATAGATAGATACACGGATCACAAACAGATACATAGTAACAGATAGATTAAAAACAGATACACAGTAACATAGGTAGATAGATATAGGCCTACATAATGCATGGCTCAAAACTGTTGCCATCGAGTGGACGCTGACTCACGGGGACCCTGCAGGACAGGGCGGAGCTGCCCCTGGGGGTCTCCCAGGCGGTCAGTCTGCACGGGAGCAGACGGCCTGGCCTTCCTCCTGAGGAGCAGCTCGTGGTTTCGAACCGCAGACCTGGAAGCATGCAGCCCACCCTCCAGAGACGTGGAAAGCAGGGACAGAGGTGTAGATGATAACCGGGAAACGCACGGCGGGGCTTTCACTTTCTTAGCTTTCTGCTGTGAATCGGGCGCAGGTCCACAGACAGCCGGCCCGTCCTCGGACACAAGTGGAAGCTGTTTCCTCCTCTTGCTGGAGAAAAGCCGCAAGCGGGGACAGGAAGGTTCACTCGACTTCAATGACCCAGCCGGGCACAAGGGACAGGAAGGTTTCCACTGACCATGCCCTTGGCTGCCTGTGGGTGCTTGGGACAAGGGACTTGTGGGTGCAGCGTCTCCCACCTGGTGGACACAGGGGCAGCCCATCCATCTTGGGACCTGGCCCAGCTGGGGAGCAGCAGAGTGAATTCCCCGTCCAGACAGGCAGTCCGGGGCTCTGGTTCTGGCTGGACACCGTCCCTGGTCCTGGGAACAGAGCATGTCTGTTTCTCAGACGCCAGAGGGAGACTCACCAGGTGGGCAGTGAGGCCCCGCTGGACGCCCAGGGCGGCCACGGAGGAGGGAGCTCGTGGTCAGTGAGGGGGGAGGTCAGCCAGCCCAGCTGGACGCGCCTCCTCCCACCTCACTCTGGTCTCTTAGAGGTTCACTGCCTCCAAGGCCATGTGACTCACGATGAAATCAACTCACGTGGGTGTTTTTCTTGCACACGGCATCTGTGTGTGTGTCTGTGGGTGTGAGTGTGTGCATGCATCTGTGTAAGTGTGCACACGTGTGTATGTGAGTGTCTGAGTGTACATGTGTGTGAGCGTGTCTGTGTGCATGCATGTGCATGTGTGTGTGTGTGCGTGCGTGCGTGCATCCTCTGAGGTTACAAAACGTTCAGAGAAAACACAATCAAAAGATGATGGAATTTTCCCAGGAAATTGTTTTGGAAGAACAGAAAACATCAGGACGCACACGCATGTGCACATATTTGTGTGTGGGTGCGTGCATCCGTGTCTGTGTGTCGGGGGTTCAACAAGCTAGGAGAAAACGGAGTTACAAGATGACGGAGTTTTCCGAGGACCATTTTGAGAGCGAGAGGGGGCAAAGGTATCGCAGGTCTGACACACACACACACACACACACACACACAGCTTCCTACGTGCCCCCTTGTGCACATGTGTTTGGGGGTCTGACGCACACACGTCTTACCGATGTGCCCACACTGTGCACATGTGTTTGGGAGTCTGGGGGCTTCCAAGGGTGCAGAGAAATGAATGGATGGGATCATGAAATGAGGGCACTCTCCCAGGAACTGTTTGATGTCTGTCTGTCCGTGCGTGTGTTGATAAATAACAGCGTGTAAGCATCTCAGCGCTGGCAGGGGTCTCCCCGTGGCTTCTCCGGCTCCGGAGGCCTGGGTGCCTCAGGGCAGGTCCATGTGCTTCTCCAGCTCCCGGGGCTCAGCGTCATGTGTCTGGTCAGGAGAGCGCCTCTCAGGGAGTGAGCAGAGAGAGAGTGTGTGTCTCCCGGCTCCAAGGAGGGACATACAGGAGTTCCCAGAATCCTCAGGAGAAGGCCACGCCCACACAGAGGCCTCATTGGCTGTGGCAGCCTAGGCTCCGCCCCTCCAGTCTCGCTCCTCCAATTGACACCAGAGATGTAAGGCCGACAGCAGCCTGTAGGACCCGGTAGACCTGCCGCAGTGGGGACTGCGGAGACTTCAGAGAGAGCAGAGCTGGAAGATTGTGAAACGCGGGTGTGAGCGTGTGCGCGGGTGTGCGCGTGTGTGAGTGTGCGTGTATATGTGTGTTTGCATGTGTATGTGAGTGTGTGAGAGTATGCGTGTGTGCGTGTGTGTGGGTGTGTGCGAGTGTGCGTGTAAATGTGTGTGAGTGTGTGTGAGTGTGCGTGTGTATGTGAGAGTGTGTGCATGCGGGTGTGTGTGTCAGGGGAGACTGGAGTTAAACATGACGGAGCTAGTAGGTAACGTGTGTGCACACCTTTGCGCCCATGTGCATACACGTACATGTATGTGTGAACTCCGTGTAGATTTACACACTGCTAGGTACATCCGGAGGTGTGTGTGCAAGCACCTGTGTGTGGGTGTGGGTTCAGATACAGATAGAGATGGTGTGTTCTACATGCGTGCGTAGGTGCCCGTAAAACTATTTTCTATAATGCAACGATCTATTCTGGGTAATACAAACGTCCATTATGTATAATGCAGCCCTCTCAATTATATATAACGATTCGGGCAGATTGCTCATCGTTAAGAGAAAAACCCCGAGCTCTGGAAGAAATGAAAGATATTTAAAGGCAGACAGCATGAGGGACAAAGACGGCCGGGGAGGGAAATGGGGGGGCTGACACCGGTTCCCTGTGCCCCCCCAGGTCCCTGTCCCCGTGGGTCCAGTGCTGGCCAGAGGCAGGGAGGGAGGCAGCTGGAGGCTGCTGGCCTGACCAGACCCGGGGGCAGCGGGGGCCGGCTGTGCACACAGGCAGCGGGGACTGTGCGCGGTGGGGAGGGTGACATGCCCGCTTCACCCCAGGGACTGGGAAGGGTGACCCTCCAGTGTGGGGTGGACACAGTGGCCACTCCGGGCAGCTGCTGCCGGTACACCAGGCTGAAACGCTAAACACAAGCCAGGAAGCAAAATCCAGCGGCAGCTTCCAGAGTCCACAGGCCTTGGGGCATCCGAGGGAGGTATGGGCATCCTGCCCACTCGGTGGAGAGTGAGACTGGAGCTGTGAGCAGGGCGCGTGGACCTTCTTCCTCCACCAGGGATGAGGCCCCACAAGCTCGGCTGGCTGTGGACCTGCTCCCGTGGACAGGCCGTGGGGACAGAATCTGAGCCTGGGGGCGTGGGGCACGTCTGCTCTGAAGGCAGGGTCAGTCCCTCCGGCTAAGATCGGGCCCCCCAAAGTGTTGGTGGGCGGGTGTGCTTGAGCATATCGAGAATGTCCTTTTAAATCGTTTATTAGGGGCTCATACGGCTCTTATCACAATCCATCCACACAGCGAGTGTGTCAAGCACATCGGAACATTCATTGCCCTCGTCATTCTCACAACATTTGCTCTCCACCCAAGCCCCTGGTGCGCTAGGTACGTGCTAACCTGAGGCGCTTGTGTGATAAATAGAGACATGTGAGGTGCACGCTATATATCAGGGATATATACATGTATATACACACATTTACATATATATCGTACACAACGCGTAGCCATAACACTGCGTCTCAGAATACAATGTATAAGACAGTGTTATCCCTTGTATCGTTGTCAGTGATACACAAATGATACATCGTCACTAGGGATTTGCAAATCGTCATCACGTATACACAAACTGCGACTACATACTAGCACTCAAAGGCTCACGGAAACGTGTGCCAGGGCTTTCTGTACATGCGTGACACACACAGCATGTGCGTGGGCTGTGTGTGGTATGTGCCTGCGGTGTGTGTAACAGACATAAATTGTCGTAGCCGTACAAGCGCTGCACACCAGTGTCTGCTTCACGTGCGATGCAGAAAGAGCTTACTCGTGTCACGATTGATGATCTGTAAATAATATGCACAAACGTGGGCAACAGTAGGGGGGTCACTTCAAAACGTTTGTGGGAAATTAATATCCAAGGATACGGGTGTGTTTTTCAAATGCCCCTCGTGCACATGAAACCTTTCAGCTACATGCACATGCACATTATATAAGATCTCTGCGGAATCAGGGGGCTCGGCTATCAGAAGATTGCAGGTTTAACCCACCAGACCGTCTGCTCCCGTGCAGACTGACCGCCTGGGAGACCCCCAGGGACAGCTCCGCCCTGTCCTGCAGGGTCCCCGTGAGCCGGGATTGGATTGAAACAGTGGTTTCTCTTTGGATATATGAATGATTTATCAGTATATAGTTACTATATAAAATTATGCATACAGAATTATATTATAAATTATATAACACTATATACCTACTGTATAAAAGCATATATACATACTTATATTATAAATTGTCTATCAGTCTACACCAACTGCATACATTGTACATTCAGAATTTTATTATAAATTATATAATATGTCTACTGAATAAAAGTATACAAACAGAATTATATTATAAATTGTATAACATTATATCCCTACTGTATAAAAGTATACATACAGAATTTTTAAATAAATTATACATCCGTCTGTATCTAGTGTATAAACCTATCCATACAGAATTATATTATAAATAATATAACACAATTATATATAAAATTATAACATTTTCTATTGTATACATTTATACAGATCTATATAAATTTATACCTGTATAAAATTATACATACAAAATTATATATTCTAATATAAATTGTATAACTTTGTCTACCTACTGTATATCTTTTAAGTTGTATAACTTTGTATTCTTACTGTATAAAATTACACGTACAGAATTATACTATAAACTGTATAACATTATATCCCTACTGTATAAATCTATAATACAGAATTATATATTTTATTTTAAGGTATATAACTTTGTACACTTACTGCATAAAGTTATACATCGAGAATTATATTGTAAATCATATAGCAGTCTATATCTACTGTATAAAGTTATACATACAGAATTATATCTTATAAGTTGTGTGACTTTGTATACCTACCATATGAAAGTATACGTACAGAATTATACTATAAATGTATAACATTATATACCTCCTGTATAGAGCGATAATGCAGAATTATACACTGTTTAGGACGATGCATAAATCACATATCTGTATACAACATTAAAAAGTACACGCTACATGAGAATCCCGACTGAACATGTAATATATAAAACACAGCCACATATGGTCGTTTGCTGACCGTCAACCTCTTGTACGAGTGTGTGCTTATAATGGAAGGCCAGTCCCTGGGGAAGGACGTCGTGCTTGGGGAAGCGAAGGGGCAGCGGCAGAGAGGACGGCCCTGGACGAGATGCACGGACACAGGGCTGCAGCCGTGGCCCAGACACGGGACGATGGAGGGGATGGGGCAGGACGGGCGGTGTGTCCGTCTGTCCTGCACGGGCTGAGGTCAACTAAATCCACGGCCCAAAGCCCTCCGCACATAAGACACAAACTGTGGACACAACTGTGTGCGTTGCAGGTCAGCGTTCACATGACACATCCACGGATACCATCAAACGCAAAGTATGGACACACAGATCATGTGCTGCCTAACAGAAAGTAAACCAGATCGACTTATCATGTGCCACAGAGCCATACGTGAACTGTGTACAAAATGCATCACAAACAATAGGTAAATCCTACGTAGATTTGTAGTGTCATAGAATCACGTGTAGGCTATATGTGAAGATGTCTCGTAAATAAAATAATGTCAAACTGAAACTAGATAAATATCCTGTAAAAGCATGTGAATTATATGCAAACACATCACACACTGTCTAGTGACATGTTGTGTATTAGTGCATGAACCATGCATGTTCTAAATGACACAATAATATACACAGTAAGCTGATCTATATCTAATATATAAAACTCCACGGATATCATATCTGACGTGGTAACAGACTCTGTATAAAAGCCTGTCACAGTCTTATCATAGCACATAAATGACATAAAACATGCATCAGAGATCCTATAATAACACACACATTACATGTCAATGTAAACCGCGTGCCGTGTGAAAGCACGTCGTGCCGGGCTTGTAAATTATCTCACACAGTCCGTCGGCTACAGCGACACGGACTGTCTGTAAACCTGCTCGTGGCTCCTGTAAACGATGGGTCAACATGCACGACGCGGCCGTGTGAACACGTCGGTTTCAGATCACACGAACAGGCTAAAACACCCCATAGCGCATGCTGAAGCAAGAGCTGCACCCACACACATCGAGCCGCGACACGCAAGACACACGCACACGTCGTGGACTCTGATGCGTGCACTGTGCGTGAACACATCCCAGAGCCACCAAGCTGACACGCGGCGTTAAATGACACGGCTAGACGCCACGGGTACACGTGGACCACACCTACCTGACACAAGCACACAGGCCGCATACTCGGGGCTCCCTCCCCGCAGAAGCCTCGGATGGCCGGGAGCCGGCGTCCCCCGTCTGCTGGACCGGCCTGCAGGCCCAGGCAGCTCCCGAGACAAGGTGGGCAGCTGGCAGGCCGGTCACACTCCCGCCCGGCGTCCCGTGGAGCACAAGGAGGGGACAGGGGGCCACCTGGAGCATCTCCTCAGCCCCCCAAAAGCCTCCGGCCGGCCGGTCCCCCCAGCAGCCTGCAGTCGGCATCCCTGCCCGGACTTGTGAAACTGCTGGACACGGGGAGGGACAATCCCTCCTGCCCGGCGAGTCTTAAAATCCCGCCACGCGGTGGCCCCCTGCCTGGGGGGGCCCGCTCTCGACCCCCACCCCGAGAAGGCGTGCAAACACCCCTGGTGGGCAAGCGCTGGTGGGAACCCGTGTCCTGCCTCCGGGAAAGAGACGGGTCTCACCCAGGCTGGAAACAGCGAAAACACAGCTGCCAGCCGGATCCCTCTGCTTTGGGGGCCTTTGAAAAATATTATTCTTATTTTAATTTCCCCCCTCTTTTCCTTCCCACGGAACGGGTCCCCTTGGAGACGCCGGCATTTAATTTTGCCTTAATCTGCGTAATGAACGCGGAGTTCTGAGAGGCGCCTGCCTGCGACCACCTCGCCGTTGGCTCACAAAGAGGGCCCTTGTCCCTGTGAATGGGCCGCCTTTTCCGACCTCGCTCCTGAACCCACTCGCGGTTTTTCATTCCTGCCCCTTCTCGGAGGGCTCCACAGCCCGGTAGAAGGAGGTGGAGTGAGCGGGTGAAAATATGGAGGTGGGGGGCTCCCCAGAAGCCGTCAGGCAAAACGGAATGTTCACACACACACAGAGAGAGCAGGCGGGGCTGCCGTTGATGACATGCTTCCGGCACAAATCCCTGGTCACTCATTTCGAACACGGATTGAGCTCAGCCTTGGGGCCTGAGCAGCCCAGGTTGCGGGTTCAAATCCACCCACGGGCGCTGGGTGAGACGCCGGGTCATCGGCTGTCCTGCGAGTAGACTCTGGAGCCGGAACATTCGGGGGTCTGGCCGTCACACGGGGCTGCTGTCTCTCTGTGTCCCCGACACACAGTGTCCCCTGGCTGGGCGCGTGGTCCCCGTGCCGAGATCCTATGTGAGGCCCGGGCCTCAACCACGGTGATGAGGACGAGGCAGGAGCAGGGGCCGGGCTGTGGACGAGGCCGGGCTGCCCATCTCGGGGTCAGGCTGGGCCTGAGCCCATCTTGTTTGAGGTCCGGAGCGAGGAAACCAGCCAGCAGACGGGGAGACCGGCAGCCACCGGGCAAGAAGAACCGAGAGCAGAGCCCTTCCTCTGGACCCGGAGCCGCCTAGACCCGGGGGAGATGGGCGTCGGGACACAGGGAGATAGATGTCCATGGAACGCTGGGCCCACGGGGGCTGACCGGAGACCAGGACCTCCCCACAGAGCCCAGAGGGAGCGCCTTCCCCTAGAGATGGCGCCCTGAATTCACGTGTGCAGACCCAGAATCTGTGAGAAAATAAACCTCTGTTTATGGAAGCCACCCCCTCGTGGTAGATAATTTCATGTCAGCTTGATGGATTGCAGGGGTCGAATCTAGCCCGTCAATCAGGTCACAAGGCAGCACCCACCAGGAGGACTCTGGGAACTCTCTCTCCCTCCCAGGAGGCAGGCCACACTCTCTGCTTCTCCCTCCTGTGGACAAGCCACGTGCAGCCACGTGGAGACCCTCACCAGCGCTGAGATGCATCCACCGCCACAGGATCCACAAGACCTTGCACCCACTGTCCTGTGAGCTCCCTGCGTTCGGCGTCATTGCATGGGGCTGCGTGAGTCTGAAGAGGGACTTACAGATTGTATCACACATGTGGGCGAATATCGGACTTAGGGATTTGATCTGGACTGGGCTGGGATGTTTCCTCGATATACAATGAGCCTGAGCCTGAGCCCGAGCCTGAGTCTAGTCTGAGCCTGAGTCCGAGTCTGAGCCTGAGCCTGAGCCTGAGCCCGAGCCTGAGTCTAGTCCAAGTCCGAGTCTGAGCCTGAGCCTGAGTCTGAGTCAGAGTCAGAATCCGAGTCCAAGTCCGAGTCCGAGTCTGAGCCTGGGCCTGAGCCTGGGTCTGAGTCTGAGCCTGATCCTGAGTCTGAGTCTGAGCTTGATCCTGAGCCTGAGTCTGCGTCTGAGTCTGAGCCTGAGCCTGAGCCTGAGTCTGAGCTTGAGCCTGAGCCTGAGTCCGAGTCCAAGTCCGAGTCTGAGCCTGAGCCTGAGCCTGAGTCTGAGCTTGATCCTGAGCCTGAGCCTGAGTCTGAGTCCAAGTCCGAGTCCGAGCCTGAGCCTGAGCCTGAGTCTGAGTCTGAGTCCGAGTCCGAGCCTGAGCCTGAGCCTGAGTCTGAGTCCGAGTCCGAGTCCGAGCCTGAGCCCGAGCCTGAACCTGAGTCCGAGTCCAAGTCCGAGTCTGAGCCTGAGCCTGAGTCTGAGCTTGATCCTGAGCCTGAGTCTGAGTCCAAGTCCGAGTCCGAGTCTGAGCCTGAGCCTGAGTCCGAGTCCGAGTCCGAGTCTGAATCTGAGCCTGAGGCTGAGTCTGAGCTTGATCCTGAGCCTGAGCCTGAGCTTGATCCTGAGTCAGAGTCTGAGTCTGAGCTTGAGCCTGAGCCTGAGTCCGAGTCCAAGTCCAAGTCCGAGTCTGAGCCTGAGCCTGAGTCTGAGTCCAAGTCCGAGTCCGAGCCTGAGCCTGAGCCTGAGTCTGAGCCTGAGACTGGGCCCCAGGCCTTCGCCTCTGGGAGCTGGCGGCTGTAATGCTACCCCTTGGGGTCAGCAGGGCAGCCTGTCACCCCTGGAGGAGCAGGCCCTGGCCTGGGGTGCAGGCGTCTGGTTCTGAAACACGTCACTTCGCAGGGACACAGTGGGTGCTCCGAGACCCCCCAGGCCGTGAGCCAGCGGAGAGTGGCTGCTCACATCCGCACAGCACGATGCCCGCGGCCCGCTTGATCTGAGCTGTCTGTCTACCCGGGAAAACAGGCGCATTCGGGAAGAACATGGAACGTTCCACAGGCTGCCCACGGACAGACAGACCTGTGATGGAAGGAATATGGTCAGAGCACTCCTAGAGGGGGGACAGGGAGACTGTGTCACATGGACTGTGGACGTGTCCTCAGGAGAGAGCAGTCCCTGGGGAAGGACGTCGTGCTTGGGGAAGCGGAGGGGCAGCGACAGAGAGGACGGCCCTGGACGCGATGCACAGACACGGGGCTGCAGCCATGGCTCAGACGTAACCGTGATGGTGGGGACGGCCCAGGGCCGGGTGCTGCTCCCTCCCGTGGTTCGTCAGGACGCTGTGAGGCTTAGCCCACGGGGGACACATGCCAACAGCAGCCATGACACTGAAAGGGCTCTGGACGTCCAGCGGAACTGACCCCGCCGTGCCGTGGAGGAAGGGCAGGTGCAGGTCCCCCTGGAGCGAGGACGGGGAGGCTTTGTCAGCAGTCACCTGGTCTTTTTGCCTCAGGGAGGCTGCGTGGACGCAAACCAGTGACCCTTCAGATCGCAGGGCAGTGCTTAACCACCGCGCCACCAGGAATCTGTCGCTGCCATGTGCATTGCTGTCTTGAGTGGTTCATCAAATACATGCCCCCACCCCAATCCCCCAAAGGAGGGGAGCATGGAGGGGGGCATACACCAGGGCTGGGGTGCACAGGGTCAGTTTGAATCACCTTCACAGTCCAAAAACAAACTCACCCCTGTGAGGAGTGGACGCCGGCTCACGGGGACCCTGCAGGACAGGGCAGAGCTGCCCCTGGGGGTCTCCCAGGCGGTCAGTCTGCATGGGAGCAGACGGTCTGGTCTCTCTCCCCAGGAGCTAATGGATAGAGAGATATGTGGATGGATGATGGATAGATAGATAGATAGATAGACAGATAGATAAACACACTGCCATCGAGGGGACGCCGGCTCACGGGGACCCTGCAGGACAGGGCGGAGCTGCCCCTGGGGGTCTCCCAGGCGGTCAGTTTGCACGGGAGCAGACGGTCTGGTCTCTCTCCCCAGGAGCGGCTGGTGGGTTTGAACCGCCGACGTTGCTCTGACCCTACCGAGCCATCAGGACTTGGGTCACAGACCCCTTGGCTCAGAGAAGAAGCCGGAAACACGGCCCGTTTCTGAAAGGTGAGGGTGCAGCGGCTGGAGAGAAGGTGTGCTCCGCTCTCACCAGGGAACACGGGCCCTTCCTCCCCCGTGGCCGCCAAGAGCCAGAGGAGCGAATGGAAGTGTAGACATTACTGGGTTATGCATGAGTCCTGGGGGGAGGAGAACAGGCAGCCGGGGGGCTGGGGGAGGGGCTGCACCCCCCAGAGCCTTCAACAAGGTCACTGGGAACCAGGGAGGGAGAGTGGGAGGGAGAGTGGGAGGGGGCGGGCGGCCTCCCCCCTCTTCTTCACACCGTTTCCTCTGGTTTCCCCTCTCCCCCCCCCCACCCCCACCTCCCGGTAATTTCTAATAGAATGTAAATTACGCCTTTCAAAACGAGGAAGAGGAAAAAATCATTACCTCGAACAATTTCTAAATCCCTTCCTCTCAGGAGGCCCCGCGACCCCGTCCGACTGCAAACGTAACGAGTAAATAACGAATTAGGCGCATTGATTATCTCTGCTGATAGCACGGAGCCGCCTTGATGCGTGGCCAGAACCTGCGAGCCCTGGGGAGACCAACGTGGCTGGGGCGGGGCCACCTGCTGAGGGGGCCTGGGGGGCCGCCCCCCTGCACCCCACTTGATGGAGCTGAGGCAGTCTGGGCGGAACACACGGCTTCCGGCAGCTCCCTGCCAAGGCCGGGGCTCAGGATACCCGGGGAGAAGCGGGCAGCATTTTGCAGGCAAGCGTGGTTGTGGACCCTTCCCAGGTGGGAGCAGGGTTTTCCAGGTGGGAACAGGCTTTCTCAGGTGGGAACAGGGTTTTTCTGGTGGGAACAGGCTTTCCCAGGTGAGAACAGGGTTTCCCAGGTGGGAACAGAATTTCCCAGGTGGGAACAGGGCTTCCCTGGCTAGGTAAATAAAGCCCCATCCGTGTACGGGGACGTTAAACATCATCCTGAGTGAGCAGGTGAGGTACAGAGAGACAGAGGCAGAAATGGGGGGGATGAGAGGTGATACCCCAAGGAGCTAGGGGACAGGACCTGAAAGAGACCAGGAACTAACCCTCCGGGGGGCGTGAGTTGGGGGTGGGGAAGAGAGAGTTCACCTGGAGCCAGCACCTGAATTCTAACCTGAACCTTCATAAACTGTGAGAAAATAAATCTCTGTTCACGAATTCCACCCCCTTTTGGCGTCCTTGTGACCTCTGCACCTTTCAATAGGGGCCCCTCCTTGTTCTGTAGTTGCCCCCCCCCCCCGTGCCTGCCTGTTTTTTAACTCGTAATTTTCACTTTGGCAACCATTCTCCACCCCAGCTCCCTGCCCTCTTTAAAATAAACCCTGCCCTCCCTCCTCGGGGTGGCAGCCCCACGTCCTGTCCCCGAAGGTCCCCCCAGAGCCGGAGCTGGCAGACTGTGCTTGAGGGCGAGATAAGGGGTGTCACAGGCTAGGCTGGGTTTCGGGCTTTGATGAGGTCACTGGGCCACCGTTCCAGGGGTGGGTCCACCCTCCAGGGCCCCGGGAAGCATGGGAATGGGTGGGCAAACATCCCCACCCATCCCAGCAGAGCCTGTGTGCACGGGGGACACAGGAGTGCCCGGCGGTGACCGGCTCCATGCCAGCTGCCCTGGCGTGTCCACTCCCAGGTCTCTTGGGCTCTTGTCTCTCGGGAAACCCCACCCCCAAGCCCCATCGAAGCTCTCTGATGTCTTGAGAGCCCTTTCTGGGTCCCCCAAGAAAGGCCATGTCTCCTCGCGGAGAGGAAGCCAGGGAATGAATGGGGCGCGGGGGCTTGAAGGGCCGACTCTGGGCCATTGGAAGCCAGGCGCCCAGCACCCAGTGTCACCAGGGCTCCCTGAGGGCTGTGGGTGCCATCCAGTCCCGTGTAGCACAGCACCCCAGAAACACAGCCCCGTCCTGCGTCATCTGCACAAGATTCCAACCCCCTCCTCAGGCCGTCAGGGTCTGACAATGAGGGCGAAGGTTCACTCGCTCCCTGCCATCGAGCGGACGCCGACTCCCGGGGACCCTGCAGGACAGGGCAGAGCTGCCCCTGGGGGTCTCCCAGGCAGTCAGTCTGCACGGGAGCAGATGGTCTGGTCTCTCTCCCCAGGAGCTAATGGATAGAGAGATATGCAGATAGATTGATAGATAGATAGATAGATAGATAGATAGATAGATAGATATGCAGATAGATATGCAGATAGATAGATAGATAGATAGATAGATAGATAGATAGATACATAGATAGATAGATAGATAGATAGATAGATAGATAGATAGATAGATAGATGATAGATAGATAGATAGATATGCAGATAGATAGATAGATACATAGATAGATAGATAGATAGATAGATAGATAGATAGATATGCAGATAGATATGCAGATAGATATGCAGATAGATAGATAGATAGATAGATAGATAGATAGATAGATAGATAGATAGATAGATAGATAGATAGATAGATACATAGATAGATAGATAGATAGATAGATAGATAGATAGATAGATAGATAGATAGATAGATAGATAGATAGATATGCAGATAGATAGATAGATATGTAGATAGATAGATAGATAAAATAGTCCCTGGGGAAGGATGTCGTGCTTGGGGAAGCGGAGGGGCAGCGACAGAGAGGACGGCCCTGGACGAGATGCAGGACACGGGGCTGCGGCCGTGGGGGGACGGGGCACGACCGGGCGCTGTCTGGGTGTGTTGTGCACGGACAGGTTCGCTCGAGGTGAGTCAGGACTGACAGGAAGGCACCTGTGTCTCCCTGAGCCCCTCGGGGCGATGGCAGGTGTCCCTCCGCCCCACCTGCGCCTGGCCCGCTAGACCTTCCCAAGCCCCGGGCCAGGGAACCCGGAGGTTTCCGCGCATAAATCAGGGCTGCCTGTGACAGCCAGGTCCCCTGCGGGACTCACCTGGGAGGTGAACCTGCAGCCTCTGAGCGGCGGGGATGCATTGAGTGTCGTTTCACGCACGGCGCGGAGAGCTGCTGCCTGCGTCCCGGGGCGCCCCCCTGCTCCCCCCTCCGTGTGTGTGTGTCTGTGTGTGTGAGAGACGGCACAGGGGGCCCCCAGAGGCAGGCGGGGGTCACCCACCTCGCCTCTGGAAGGAGGCGCCTCGGTGCCTGCAAAGTGAGGCTTGGCTTCAGCAGCAGCACAGGCCCTGCCAGGCAGCCCGTCTGCACCAGGGCCCCCCCCCGGGGGGCAGGGACGGTCCCCCCAGGCAGAGCCCACTGTACTGGGACTGAGAGGGAGCGCGCCTGGAGCAGGGAGCAAGGAGAGGATGTCAAGGGTCACGGACTTGAAGGACGTGGAGCTTGGGGAAGCGGAGGGGCAGCGGCAGAGAGGACGGCCCTGGATGAGATGGACGGACACGGGGCTGCAGCCGTGGCTCAGACACAGGACGATGGGGGGGACGGGGCAGGGCCGGGCGGTGCTCTTTATTCCTGCCCCCCGACCCAAACACAAAACCAGGAAAAACCGAAGCGCCATCAGGTCGATGACCCATCGCAGTGACCCTGCAGGACAGGGCGGAGCTGATGCCCCTGTGGGTCTCTGGGACGGGACTCTGCACGGACACCTGTCTTCTCCCCGGGAGCGGGGGTGGGTCTGGGCCTCTGACCTTGTGGTCAGCAGCCAGCGCCTGACCCACTGCACCAGGGCCCCTTTCCTCTGCCCTCCAGGCCCGCTCCGGGGGCTTGTTGGCACAGTGGGTACACGTCAGGCTGCCCACCTGCCGCTCAGAGGGAGAGAGACCAGCCTGTCTGCTCCCCTAAAGACTGACCGCCTGGGAGACCCCCAGGGGCAGCTCCGCCCCGTCCTGCAGGGTTCCCGTGAGCCGGCGTCCACTCGATGGCAGTGAGTTCCAGGGCTGTTTTTAACGGGGTGTCTCTGACGCAGAATTGACTCATTGGCAGTTGGATCGGGGCACAAAACCTTATCACCCCCCCCCAGCCCCAGAGTAGACAGAGTGGGCGATACTGCAGGGAGGCGGGGGGCAGGGGGGGCAGTGACAGGTACAAGGTAGTTTGCGTGTTCGACGCCGTCGGCCGTACTCAGCTGAGATTCCTGTTTCCCGGGCTGGTTTGAATGTAGATCTCCAGGCCTTTCTTCCTGGTCTTAGTCTGGAAGCAGGGTCCTGGGAGGCTCTGCTGGTGTTTGAGATGAGGGAGCGAGCCTGCAGCCTGAGAGGCCCACGCAGGGCACCCTGAACAAGCCGATGATGAGGTGTGTGGGGGGGGGGTGGTATATATCATCAGTAATTAACACACACACACACACACACACAGAGAGAGAGAGAGAGAGAGAGAGAGAGAGAGAGAGAGAGAGAGAGAGAGAGAGAGAGAGATGCTTGCATTTAGACCCCGTGCACAGGGCTCTTGGTATCTACTGCCTGATACAGTCTTTCGTGGCCAGGGGCATAAAAGACTGTGGGGGGGCACTGCTTGGCCCCCCTACATCCTCCGGGACCTTGCTGCCCCCTGGGGACCCCAGGCCCGGGGCTGTGCAGACCGACAGCAGAGCAGGTGCGTCAATGCACGGTGCTGGTGGGGTGGGGAGAGCCACCTCTGGGACCAGACCCGGCCTGCCTGCCTGCCTGCGAGTGTGTTCAGGGAACTCCCCCCGGGGTTCCCCAGGGTTTCTTGGGTTCAGAGGCCCGTCTCCCCGGAACAGACCCCCTGTCCTCACCCCTAAGAAGACCAACCATTGCTTTAAACCACCAGGAACCTCACCAGGCTCCTTCGGGGACTCTGCGGCCACCTGTCTTGTGGGGGGCTGGTGCAGGGACCTGATTCATGCACTGTGCAGGGGGAGGGGCTGGAGGGGGGCTGCGGAAGAAAGAGAGGTCCCCGGTGCCGCGCGGGCGGGCGGGAGGGTTATAGAGCACTAATTGAATGTCACATCTCACAGATTAGAATTATGAAATTTAAAATCACAGGCGTGCTCTCTGTCACTGTCAGATTAGACGTGCGGGGCCGGGAGGCAGCGGCTCGGGCTGCATGGTAATAGGGGGAACGGCGGCCGGTGGGTACGGGGACCCCCCCACCCCACGCACACACGGAATCTCAATGAGGCCGTGGCTGCTGCCCTCCTGAGCTCCCGGGCTGCACGGGGACCCGGGGACACTTCCCACGGCCTGAACACTGCACACACGCGCCCCATTCCGGCGTCCCCCGATGCTGGGGGGCATCTGTGGAAGGCGGGCGCCCTGCTTTACTGCCGCAGGTATTGCAAGACCGTGACACACGTGCAGGACCTCAGGGGTGCTTATGAATTCTGCTTCTCACTGCAAGGTCGACAGTTCGAATCTGCCAGCCGCTCTGAGGGAGAAAGACCAGACGGTCTGCTCCCGTGCAGACTGACCGCCTGGGAGACCCACAGGGGCAGCTCCGCCCTGTCCTGCAGGGTCCCCGTGAGCCGGCGTCCACTCGATGGCTGTGCATCTATCTATCTATCTATCATCTATCTATCTATCTATCTACATATCTCTCTGTCCATTAGCTCCTGGGGAGAAAGACCAGACCGTCTGCTCCCGTGCAGACTGACCGCCTGGGAGACCCCCAGGGGAAGCTCCGCCCTGTCCTGCAGGGTCACTGTGGGTCGGCGTCCACTCAACACTCAATAGAAATGAAGTCAGTGAGTCTGGAGCCTTTCAACTGCACCCCCACCCCGAGTTACCCCCAGTGGCAACACCCCTTTCCTTTCCGCAGGTAGTCTGTTCCCAGGACGTCCACTCTGCCGCTCGCCAACCCGTAGATCGGTCTGACCTTCTCAGACGAGGGATCCTCTGGCCCCCGGGTTCCAACACCCCTGACCGTCCACGATGCTTACTTAGGGCAGTGCAAACGCGGTTCACCGTGGTCACCATGTCGCCCAGACTGGCCGCCTCTAAATGAGAAAATGCCGGAGGTCCAGGGGTGGGCAGGGCCGGGCTCCCTCAGGAGGCTCCAGGGGAGGGTCCTTCCTCGTGGTCTCACCCAGCCCCTGGGGGCCCAGGCGTCCCTGGGCTTCTGGCCGCATCTCTCCAGCCTCTGCCTCCACTTGCTCTGTGTTCAAGCCACCTTTCTCCAGGGCTCGCTGCTGCTTCACCAGGGACAGGGCCCGAGGGGGGTTCAGACACCAGAAGGTTACCCTCACACCCCAGGGCACCTGAGGACCAAGAAAACCCGCTGCCCTTGAGCAGATTGAGGCCCAGGAGGCGCTCAGGTCCTGCTGTATTTATGTACAAATCGCAGTCCACTCCATGGCGATGGGACTGAGGTTTGGGGATACATGTCACACCAAACCCACTGCCCTCGAGTGGACGCTGACTCACGGGGACCCTGCAGGACAGGGTGGAGCTGCCCCCGTGGGTCTCCCAGGCAGTCAGTCTGCACGGGAGCAGACGGTCTGGTCTTTCTCCCCAGGAGCTAATGGATAGAGAGATATGCAGATAGATAGATATGCAGATAGATAGATAGATAGATAGATAGACAGATAGACAGATAGATAGATATGCAAATAGATAGATATGCAGATAGATAGATGTGTAGATAGATAGATAGATAGATAGATAGATAGATAGATAGATAGATAGATAGATAGATAGATAGACAGACAAACTGCATCAGTGACCCTGCAGGACAGGGCGGAGCTGCCCCTGGGGGTCTCCCAGGCGGTCAGTCTGCACGGGAGCAGACGGTCTGGTCTTTCTCCCCAGGAGCTAATGGATAGAGAGATATGTAGATGGATAGATAGATAGATAGATAGATAGATAGATAGATAGATAGACAGATAGATAGACAGACAGA
The DNA here is from genome assembly GCF_050624435.1 of Tenrec ecaudatus. Taxonomy (NCBI): domain Eukaryota; kingdom Metazoa; phylum Chordata; class Mammalia; order Afrosoricida; family Tenrecidae; genus Tenrec; species Tenrec ecaudatus. The sequence goes on from NC_134549.1 coordinate 20,062,797, forward strand.
CATATAGATAGATATGTAGATAGATAGATAGACAGATATGTAGATAGATAGATAGATAGATAGATAGATAGATAGATAGATAGATAGATAGATAGATAAACACACTGTCATCGAGTGGACGCCGGCTCTCGGGGACCCTGCAGGACAGGGCGGGGCTGCCCCTGGGGGTCTCCCAGGCGGTCAGTCTGCACGGGAGAATTCAGCCTCCTCTTTGTCCTGAGGAGCGGCTGGTGGGCTCGAACTAATGACCTCATGGTTTTCCGCCCCATAGGGGCCCCGCCATGACATAGGGTACCCGTGTATCCCACAAACGACATTTTCTAAAGTTGGCCGGTCTATCGATGCCCTGTGACTCCATGACCAGACACGAGAGCACATTTCTAAAGACGTCACTTTGAGCGCCCAGGCCTGGGGTCATGTGCCACCGCCCCACCCCACCCCCACCCCGGATCCAGGACCTTGCACGGGGACCCCGTCAGAGTAGTGGGCAGCTGGGCATCAGAGCCAGGCACCATCTAGCGCCTCTGTCTCCGGGGTGCCCATGAGCATGCTCCCTTACAAGGTCCAGCTTGTCTTCTGCTGCCCGCAGGCTACGAACCACCTGCTCTAGGGTGGCAGGTGCCCAGTGCTTACCCATGGCCCCCAAGGGCTGCCTTCCCATAAAGACTCGGGGAGCGGGGGGGGGGGGGGGGGCGGCTGAGGACAGGACATGGGGAGCCGCTCTCTGACCCCCAGGGCTGCACAGACCAGTGCTGGACATCCGGTCAAGCGCACCCCCACTAGCCAGAGCTGCCAGGACTGCGTGGCACAGGCAGCCCACGGTGAGAGGACTCGAACCCGTGATCTCGGGGTGTCAGCTCCGGGTGGAGGCCGGCACCCGCGAGAACCTCATCTGCTTGGGGAGAGGGGGAGTGTGCAAGGTGAATGGCGACCCCATGCACCCCCACCCCTGCTCTTGTCTATCAGGAGCTGGTCCTGCGCCCCCTCGGCCCCCCTGTGGGCCCAGGTGTTCCAGCCCCCAAAGTTGGCGCCCAGAGCGCACTCCCAGTTCATTAGCGGCGCGGCCAGGTTCCGCGGCAGCTTGCAATAAAGAATTAGCTAAACGGGGGTTTGGGGGGGAAGAGGGAGGTGAGCGGGATGCCGCGGGACCCCTCAAAACCCAGGCGGATGCGAAGTGACAAGACCCAATTAAATTTAATTACGCGGGCTGTATTTTCATTTCAACTGACACTTGTTATTAAGGGGCCGCGCGCTCCAGAGCCAGCAAGCGGGGGCCAAATTGCATCGCGGTAATGCAGTTACCTTATGCAAAATCCCGCGGATCTAATTTCCCACAACGAAATTAGAGGATCGAGGTTTGTAAGCAGGTCGTGGGGGGGGGGCGGGATTATTTTTCTTCTCCTTCTTTGTTTGGGGCGGCGGAGCCCCCCCCCCCCCCCCCCCCCGGTGAAGCGGGACCTGCAGGGACTCATTGCCGGAGCGCATTGCGCACGGAGAGCTCCGGAACCCCACGCGGGGAGCGGGGAGCTGGAGGCCCGCCGGCCTTTCGTCCCGTTCCCTTCCTGGGAGAAAGAGAGGGGCCGCCGGGCACCTGCAGGTCCGAGAGTTCTTTGCAGCCCGTGTCCACTGGCAGGGCCTAGCTCTCGCGCGGTGGGAGAGTTTGTTCCACCTGAACGCAGCGCAAAGTCAGCGGCGGCCCCGTCGGACGCAGGAGAGCCGCCCCTGTGGGCTTCCAGGTTGGTGGTTTCGAACCGCCGACCCCGTCGTTGGCGGCCCAACGTCTAACCCACTGGGCCAAGGACCCAATCACACTCCCGTCGAAGGGATGCCGACTCACGGGGACCCTGCAGGACAGGGCGGAGCTGCCCCTGGGGGCCTCCCAGGCGGTCAGTCTGCACGGGAGCAGACGGTCTGGTCTCTCTCCCCAGGAGCTAATGGATAGAGAGATATGCAGATAGATAGATAGATAGATAGATAGATAGATAGATAGATAGATAGATAGATAGATAGATAGATAGATAGATAGATGATAGATAGATAGATAGATAGATAGATGCACAGCCATCGAGTGGACGCCGACTCTCAGGGACCCTGCAGGACAGGGCGGAGCTGCCCCTGGGGGTCTCCCAGGCAGTCAGTCTGCACGGGAGCAGACGGTCTGGTCTGTCTCCCCAGGAGCTAATGGATAGGTAGATAGATAGGTAGGTAGGTAGGTGGATGGATGATGGATGGATGGATGGATGGATGGATGGATGGATGGATGGATGGATGGATAGATAATTAGATAGGCAGCTATGATGATAGATAGATAGATAGATAGATAGATGGATGGATGGATGGATGGATGGATGGATGGATGGATGGATGGATGGATGGATGGATGGATGGATAATTAGATAGGCAGCTATGATGATAGATAGATAGATAGATAGATAGATAGATAGATAGATAGATAGATAGATAGATAGATAGATAGATAGATAGATAGATAGATAGATGAGCACAGTCATCGAGTGGACACCGACTCACGGGGACCCTGCAGGACAGGGCGGAGCTGCCCCTGTGGGTCTCCCAGGCGGTCAGTCTGCACGGGAGCAGACGGTCTGGTCTCTCTCCCTGGGAGCAACGGCTGGTTTCGAACCGCTGACACTGCAGTTGGAAGCCTGGCGTGGAACCCGCTGGCCACCTCCCACCAGAGACCCAGAGCAAAGACAAAGATGTAAAGGCCACGAGGGGGGTGGGGCGCAGCAGGATGCTCAGGCTGCCTTCGTTCCTGAGTCAGGGGCACCCTGTCTGAGACCCCCACCCCCCTGGCCACCGCGTTTCCTGAAGGGGAGCCAGGATGTGCGCCGTCTCCGCAAACCTCATCCTTGTTCTAATAACTGACCCCTTGTCCAGCGATGCCCCCGACTTATTGATTTTCAGACACAATAAAGCCATCGACGCGGCCCTAATTCCCTTGGTCCCCCCGGGACTTTGGGGGAAAACAGAAGAGTCATTTTTTTGCCCTTTGTATATTAAAGGTACCATTTGATTGTTTTAGCTCAGGCGCCACCACCTCCTCCCCGCCCCCCAGATCATTGCCTTCGGGGACGTGGTTTTCATTGCGGTCTCTCTCCAGCGAGGCCATGCCCACTAGGCCAGGGGCAGGGCCTCTTCAGCTGCCCAGGGCGATTTGCATATTTATGACATCACAGGCAGGCCCAGGCCTTACAAGGGGACTGACTTGGCCGGAAAAATAACCGGCTCTGTTGGCGCCCCAGGAGCCCTGGTGGGGTATCTGTTACTCGTCCAGCTGACAACCCGTGAGGTCAGCCGTTCAAAGCCAGCAGCTCCTGCACCGGAGGAAGTTTGGGGCTTTTCCTGTCCCGTAAAGACTGACGCACCTGCCCCACCCGGGGGGGGGGTGGGAGGGGGCGCAACAGGATGGAAGGTGAAGGGACGCATTGGATGGGTAAGACATGTGCATCCTTCCATCACTCGCTCACGCCCAGCGGAATTGTAGCGTCTCGGCGCTGATCTGCTTCCCACCATCCTCCTTTCCGCGGGGAGGGGGGGGACACCGTGACATGGTTGCCTTCTACCGCCTCGTCCCCCCCACTGGATCCCCCCCCCACTGGATCCCCCTCCCCCTGAAACGTTCATTCTACTCGTGTCCCCATAGGCTCGTCGATCCTGGGGTTCACATACCAAACACGGAAAAGCATACCCCACAGCTTCAAGAGGGTCCCCCACCAATGACATGAGACACGGAACACACCAAACGGAAGGAAGAAAGCAAACCAAAAATGCAGAGAGGCCGGGCAACAGGTGTGTTCCCAGCAAGGGAGGCAGGAGCGGGCCCTTCCGAGCCGTCCATCTCTTTGCCTCCATGCAAACTGCCATCGGATGAATCCGCGCTCCTGCTGGCCAGGTTGGCACAAGGAGCCTGCTCTTTGGCGGATGCTCTCCCTCCGGCACCGGGCCCTTGCTGACGGTGGACTGTGGATGGGTCCCCTCGGGGCAGCGACTCCGCGTGGTCTTCCCGTCTTGTCCGGGAGCTTCCCGCTCCGTTCAAAGCACAGTCTCTCAGGGGGCAGCGCCAGCCTCCGTGTTTTCTTAAACTCTTTCAGCCCGAGAAACGGTGACTCAGTCTCCCCCTTTCAGCCGGGCAGACTGCTGGGGGCAGCTGTAGGCTGATAGAGATGAGAAACTGCAGAGGGGGGAGAGAGAGAGTGAGAGAGAGACAGAGAGACCGAGAGAGACAGAGAGAGAGAGAGAGAGAGAGAGAGAGAGAGAGAGAGAGAGAGAGAGAGAGAGAGAGAGAGAGAAAGAGACAGAGAGAGGGGGAGAGGGTGAAGAGAGAGACAGGGAGAGAGAGAAAGGGGGTAGAGACAGAGAGAGAGAGAGAGAGAGAGAGAGAGCTTCCAACACGGACAGTTGGGGGTAGAACCCACCCCTTGGGGAGCCCCATTTCTTCTGCACGAGGAGAGACGCGCTTCACACCGGGGCGCCAGGACCCTCCCGACAACAGCCGGGTGGTGGAAGACGGACGCTGGGCTGGCTCTCGTCCAGGGCAGGGACCAGGCCGCACTCCGCACGAAGCTTCATGGGACGTTGAACCAAGGAGCAAGCCCGGTGCCCGATGCGGACTCCCTGCAGGACGGGGCAGGGCCGCCCCGGGGTTCCCAGGCTGTCCGCCTTCAGGGCACCGACGGCCTCGTCTTCCTCCCTCGGAGCGGCCAGTGCGTTTCAACCGCGGGCCTCGCAGCGGGCAGGCCGATGCGTCGCGGCGACGCAGGGCGTTTGCATCGGAGGACGGAAGTTGATGACGTACCTGCACCCTGGGGTGACCTCACCCCTCGCAGGGGACAAGGCCGCGCGGCTCACCCCATCCCTCTGCAGGATTACGTGCAATGACGTGGTGGGAGGCGGTGACGTCACACGGGCCGGGGACACGGCTTCTAACGGCCAGAGGGCCAGTAGGGAGGGGCAATTGCACGGTTATAATATAACATAATATAACATAATCAATATAATATAATTAATATAATAACATAATTAATACAATATAACATAATATAATAATTATCATCAATATAGAATAATATAACATAACATGATAAATATTATATTGTATGATAGATATAATATAATAGTAAAGTCACAGAGGGTAGGAGGGAGAGAACAGCAGAGCAGTCAGACACCGTCCATGGTGCATGCTCTCTGCAGCCCCGTCCACGGTCCATGCTCTCCACAGCCCCGTCCACGGTCCATGCTCTCCCCAGCCCCGTCCACGCTGCATGCTCTCCCCAGAACCGTCCACGGTGCATGCTCTCCGCAGCCCCGTCCACGGTGCATGCTCTCTGCAGCCCCGTCCACGGTGCATGCTCTCCGCAGCCCCGCTCGGGGTCCACGTGGAGGTGGGAGGAGAGACGGCAGAGGATGTTCCTATCTTAGGACGTTGACAGGCAGCCACAGACACGCACCTTCAGCAGTTACGTGCATCGCGAGGTGGGGGGCGTCTGCATTAAGGGCCCTGAGCTGACAGGTGAGGAAACTGAGCCCTGCATTGGGGGGACGATGGGGGGCTGGGTGCCACGGCGGGAGGAGACAATGGAAGGATCGTGTCTGATTCTGTAGGGAGACCGTCCACCATGGGCTCGCTTGAAGGCAGCGTAGCTGTTAGCGGAGAATCTGCGGGAACGATGTTTGAAGCAGGATCATGTGCTTGGACTTTGCATCTAACTCACCAAGGCGGGGGGTCTCCTTCCGTGGGGATCCAGCTTCCCGGATCCCCTGGGTGATGAGCTAGGGGACGCGGTCCGCGGCCTGTCCCCCTCCACGTTGGTTTCCATACCTGGCATTCTGGAAGAAGTTTGGCATGGCAGGGAACCCTGCAGGAGGGTAAACGCCACACCCTTCATCACGTGAGCTCCTGCCTCACTCACAGCCACCTTAAACACACACACACACAGCCAACACCAGCGCACAGCGACCCAGCCCATGTGTGCGCGGAGTGGTGCCGTGTCCCTCAGGGGCTTCAGTGTCGCGGCCCTTCAGTCGCAAGCAGCCTGGGCTCTCCGATGGCCCCTCAGAGCAGGTCGGAAGCCCCCAGCATTTCTGTGGGCAGCTGTGCACGCCCTGCCTGCCCCATCCCTGCCACGGCACTAGGCAACTCCCTCACAGCACTGGGCACAACGGTCTAGCCAAGCCGACGGACACAGGACACTGGACACCCCACCAGCCACCCTCTCATCTTTGTGAAGCGCCGGTACCGTGCCTCCTCCGGGACTCCTCCTGTGGATTTGGGGTTTGGGACCGTCTGTGGATAACTGAGGTCGTGACATCATCGGGCGTCGATTTGAGACGATTCAGAGGGCAGGGGTGGAGTCTAGCCTGTCCATCGGGTGGCAGCTCGATGGCCTCATTTTGGACGTGCGGCGTAGACAGAGAGCTCACTCAAGACCGGGCACACCCACTCTGCCACACATCCCTGCTGACGAGCCACATGGAGCCACGCGGATGGAGCCAGAGCCCTGGAGCCGAGGAGCCACGTGGAGGCCACGCCAGCGCTGAGATGCTTCCACGGCCACTGGACCCTCAAGACTTCCCACCCACTGGCCTGTGATCTTCCTGCATTTGACGTCATTGCATGAGCTGCATGCGTCTGAAGAGGTATTTATAGATGGGTATCGGACAGATGGGCTAATATCGGACTGATGGACTTGATCTGGACTGGGCTGGGCTGTTTTCTCAGTGGACAATTGCTTTTGCTATGAAGCTCTTGCTCACACACACACACACACACACACACACACACACACACACGAGTGTCTCCCAGGGTTTGCTTCGCCAGTCGCCCTGGACTAGCACAGTAACCTGATAAGAAAAAGGTGCACGTCAGGCCCAGGGAGCCTTCCAGAGGTGGGTGGGCAGATGCAGGGTCCAGGCCTGCAGGAGGAAGTAAGCTCGCAGAGCACCCGTCAAGTTCAAGTCCAAGTCAGCCCAGCCTCGCCAGGCTTCCTGCCAAGGGCTTCTGGGTCCCTGCTCCGGCCCGGTGTGGGGTTGCTTCCATCACGGAGACTGTGGGTGTTCACGGAAGCAGGCAGCCTCGTCTTTCCCCCACAGAGCAGCCGGTGGTTTCAAACTGCTGACTCTTTGGGGGGCAGTTATCCGGGCTGATGCCCTGCCCTCTGCTGAGCACGGGAGGGCAGGATGAGGGCTTGTTCCTAGACAGGTGTAGCGTTAAACACACACACACACAGGTGTGTGTGGATGGGGGGGGGTCTCTCCCCTGCTCGCCAGGGGGCCGGCCTGGGAACCCAGGACGTGGCGTTTATTGACGATTTCCGAATTTCCATTTTAATAAAACAAATCGCGATTCCCCGCAGGTAATCGCCCTGCTCAATATTTATGAAATGCCTTTTTAGAATAAATTCAGAAGGTCCGTATTAATCACCGCAGCCATTACGGAATGCAGGGACATAAATAACACACGGGGGAGCACACCATCCATTTCACCTCCCGCCCGCGCCCCAAGCTGGTGATGAAGAGCGCCCCGGGGCTCCTCCCCCGTCCTCCCTCCCGCGCGGATTGACGGGGAGTCTTCGGAGGCATCTCGGTCTCCGCTTACCTGGGACCCAGCATGGAAATGAGATGGGGCCGCAGACGCCCACCGGGTGCCACGTCCTGCGCCCTCCGCGGAATAAACGCTTCATGTTTTTATAGTTTATTGATGGAGACCATAGTGTGTGTGCGTGCGTGTGCATCTCAGTGTGTGTTCATGCGTGTGTGCATGTGGGTGTGTGGGGATGCATGTGTGTGTGCATCTGTGTATGTGCTTGCGTGTGCGTGTGGGCGCGCGTGTATGTGCATCTGTGTTCATATGTGGGTGTGCATCTGTGTGTGTGCACGTGGGTGTGTCTCCTGGAAAAACACCCATCTTGCACAGGTAGGATCCCCCGTCCAGCCTCGCCCCAGAACCGCCAGCCCTGCGGACACACGGGGCTGCAAGGGGGACACCGACCTCGGCCAGCTCCCAGGTGAGGCCCAGCCAGGTGAGGCCCAGGCAGGTGGCAGGTGGCAGGTGGGCAACGAGGTGGGGGAACAGGCCCCACCCCCTGCTCCAACACGAACACGTTGGCAAAGACCTTTGACCCACGCACACCAGCACCCCAGGTTGGAGCCCCCGGCCGCGCCCCTCCCCCTCACCCGGGTGTCAGCGCAGCAAGGCCCCGCCTTTCCGCGAAGCCCCGCCCAGGGGCGGGCACCTGCGGCCCTTCGCGGGAGGACCCGGATGTGCAGGGTTCCCACGCACCCCACCGCGGGAGGGCGGGGCTCGCCGGGGCTCCAACCCGCAGGTCGCTGCTGCGTGGGTTTGAACCCCGACCCCGGCGCGGACCGGGCGCAGGGCGCCCCTTCTCGGAGATGCGCCCGGTGCTGCTGCGCTGGGCACCTGGCACGTATGCAAATGAGACTCGGCAAGTGGCACGTATGCAAATGAGACTCGGCAAGTGGCGCGTATGCAAATGAGACTTGGCAAGTGGCGCGTATGCAAATGAGACTCGGCACATGGCACGTATGCAAATGAGACTCAGCGCTCGGCACGTATGCAAATGAGACTCAGCGCTCGGCACGTATGCAAATGAGACTTGGCAAGTGGCGCGTATGCAAATGAGACTTGGCAAGTGGCGCGTATGCAAATGAGACTTGGCAAGTGGCGCGTATGCAAATGAGACTCCGCGCTCGGCACGTATTCAAATGAGACTCGGCAAGGCCACTGCCCGGGTGCAGGGCCCCCTGCGGGCTTCCCAGGCGGTCAGCCTTTAGAGCAGCGGTTCTCAGCCTGTGGGTCGCGGCCCCTCTGGGGTTCGAAGGACCCTTTCGCAGGGGTCGCCTAAGGCCAGTGGAAACAGGTATTTCCGATGGTCTTAGGACCCGAGACCCCGCTCCTCTATCGTCTCCAGGTGGGCGCACCCACATGCAGATGCGCCCACCTACGAGCACCCGGCGTGAAGACCGGTACCCACGCTGCACCCTGCTTCCCGACAACGTTTCATTGATTAGTCATCGGAAATACATAGTTCACAATCTATAATTACATGTTGTTTCTGTAATTCATCACGATGCTTTAATGATGTTCAATTTGTAGCCATGAAAGTACATCCTGCCGACCAGACGTTTACAGGACGATTCATCACAGAAGCAAAATGACAGTGACGAGGTCGCAATGACACTAACTTTATGGCGGGGGGCCACCACCCCATGAGGGTCGCGGCACGAGGAAGGTGGAGAGCCGCTGCTCTAGACAGCTCATCTTTCTCCCGTGGGGCGGCTGGTGGGTTAGAACCACTGACCTTGCCATGAGCCATCCTGGTGCTAATCCACCACACCAGCAGACCTCCCGCCCAGAGCAAACCAGAAATCTCTCCACCCCACGCAGAGGTGGGGATGCTGAGCCTTTCCACCAGACTCCTCTGGGCCAGGGGCTCCAGAGTCGACTGCCAACCCAAAGAGGAGCCATGATGACACCGTGCTCACGCCTGTGCGGCAAGGTCCAACGTTTGAGGCCACCAGCCGCTCCTCTGGAGAAAGGCCAGGCTGTCTGCTCCCGTGAAGACAGACAGCTCTGGAAACTCACAGAGGCAGTTCTGCCCTGTCCTGCAGGGTCTCTGTGAGTCAGCATCCACTCAATGGCAGTGAGTTTATCTATCTATCTATCTATCTATCTATCTATCTATCTATCCATCTATCTATCTATCTATCTATCTATCTATCTATCTATCTATCTATCTACCTACCTATCTATCTATCTGCATATCTCTGTATCCATTAGCTCCTGGGGAGAGAGACCAGACCGTCTGCTCCCGTGCAGACTGACCGCCTGGGAGACCCCCAGGGGCAGCTCCGCCCTGTCCTGCAGGGTTGCTGTGAGTCAGAATCCACCCCATTGAGGGGAATCCCAAAGACAACGGTCTTCACCCCACCTTGTTGACTAGCCAGTTGGGGCGTAAACACCGGTGTGCGGCCATGTAAGATGAATGCTCCGGTCTCTCGCTGGATGCAGCAAAAAGACAAGTGGGCAGAAGCACGCGGCACACGGAGACAGCGGTGGGTGCCCTCACGCACCACGCGGAACTCAGCCTGCATGGCATGGAGGCCAGAAGCACTGGAGGGTGCCCGCTGCCGCTGCATGGGGTCCATCGAAGGGCTGGGCTGAGCAGATGAGCGGATGGGAGGACACTCTTGAACCGAACTCCACACAGGAAAAGAGACTAGGCTCAATGACCCCTGAGAGAGAGAGACAGAGACAGAAAGTGAGAGAGAGACAGGGAGAGACCCTTGAGATGATGGCCCTGAGTAGCCCCTGCAGGACTGGACCTGAATGCGCCACCTGGTGCCAACTTTCAGCCAGAGGACAGATGGGTCTCTGGGAACTGTGCGTCCAGGGAGGGCCAAAGGGCAGAACTGACCCGAGGACGGAGCTCAGAAGGGGGAGGAGTCGAGGGAGGGTGGGAATCGGCAGACACGGGAGGTGGGGTGCAGGTGTTATGCTGTGAGGCTTGTCGTCGATGAGATGAAACAGAAGCTGTCTGTGGGGTTTTCTGTGACCATGGCTCAGTCTTCCTGTTGACTGGCCACGCAGAGCCCTGTGGTGCGTCCACCGCTGGTGAATCCGCGAGACCCTTCACCTGCCGGCTGTGATCTCCCTGCATCCTGCATCGCTGCACGTGGCTGCTGAGTCTGTAAGCACCAGGGTCGGACTTGTGGACTTGATCTGGGACGGGGCTGGGAGGTTTGCTTGATGCATAATTACTTCTTGATATAAAGCTCCAACACATCTATCATCTATCTATCTATAGCTATATTTATATCTATATCATCTAGATCTCTATCTGACTGTCCCTGGATTTTAAGTTTCTCCAATCAATGCAGCCTCACATCGATCCTGGTCGGCTGAATATAAGTTAGGCCTGCTATGCAAACCCTCACCCAATCCACAGTAAGAAGGTTTGGGATTTTAAATTTCTTATTTATGAGATGAGACACTTTGCTCCCAAACAGACTGAGTCTCAGAAACCCACAGGGGCAGCGCTTCCCTGACCTACAGGGTCCCTGTGAGTCGGCATCCCCTCGATGGCAGTGAGATTATCTATCTATCTATCTATCTATCTATCTATCTATCTATCTATCTATCTATCTATCTATCTATCTGTCTATCTATCTATCTACATATCTCTCGATCCATTAGCTCCTGGGGAGAAAGACCAGACCGTCTGCTTCCGTGCAGACTGACCGCCTGGGAGACCCACAGGGGCAGCTCCGCCCTGTCCTGCAGGGTCGCTGTGAGTCGGAGTTCACTCGAGGGCAGTGGGTGTGGACCTGACACATGTCTTGAATGCACTGGGCAGCCAACCCCAAGATCGTGGTTTGAACCCCCAGCGGCATCCAGGGATCAGAAATGTGATCTTGCTCCCAGAGGCTTCCGGCTCGCCTTGGGCTTTTCCACTGCGCCCCCCCCCCCAGCGCCCCTGCATGGGGGGGTGTCTGTGTGACCCCACCCACCGGTGCTCAACCGTGTCCAGCAGGGCGTTGTGCGGTCTCCTCTGTCCTGGTGGGAAATGAGGGGCTGTCGGGGCTGCCCCACGCCGGCTGGTAACTCCGCCTGGGTCCAGGGACATCACACAACCATGCCCCCTCCCCACGGGCAGTGGCCTCTCCCAAGCCCTGTGCGTGTCCAGTGCATCAGCTGGACACGCTCACATTCAATTAGATGGGGCAGGGGGTGGAGGGCGCGAGTCCCAGGCCGGGCAGTCCTGACAGATCGCTGCCCTCTCCTAGCCCAACAAGACAGGGTGTTGAGTCCCGCTAATCTCCCGGACTAATTCTCAATTACCGTAAAATGAGGCCATCGGTCACAGCAGACAGGCGATCGATGCCCGCGCCCGCCTGCTGATTGGCAGGCTCCCCGAAGCTCCCCGCTAAGTCAGTTGAAGGCTGAGGCCACAAGGCGGGCAGGGAGGGTGCGGGTGGGTGGTGGCGCAGGCCTGGGGTGGGGTGAGATGGGGTGGGGTGGGGTGGGGGGGCGCCTATTCCTGCCTATGAGACACCCTATTTTTCTCCTTTTTCTATCCGCCGTGCTAAATGAGAAACAAATTAAATTTCCCAGCGCCGTGGCCCACAGAAACGATTTAAATTTTTCATGGAAACTAAATTGTCCCCAGACGTGTCCCTCCCCACCCCACCCCCACCCCACAGCGCCACCCACCCCCCACCCCCGTCCATCCTAAGGAAATGCAGGCCGGGCCCTGGCAGGGATGGAAATAAATTTGCGTCTGTGCACAGCGGCCTGTCCCCCGTAATGTCATTCACGGGCGCGCGGCACAGCGCTTCCAGGGACGCACGGCGGGCGCGTGGGGACCGGCCTGGGTGCGCCCTCCCCGCCTCCCGGGTTATTAATTTGCAGCTTGAGTTTTACATGCATGAGGCCGAGATTGAAATGTAAATGTCTGGCAAAGCGAGGAGTCAGCAGTCGCCCGGGCCCCGGCGACGCGAGCGCGCGGGGTGTCAGGGCGAGGGGGGCGACATGGAAATCGTGACTGCTTGGCCCCCGGCATCAATCACCAGTCACCAGCCGCCAAAGCCGCCGCCGAGAAGGAATGGAAACGAGGGAATCGCCCAGCGCCCTGGCTGCCCGAGGGACAGCCCTGCCCGCCCTGCGCCCTACCTGGAGAAGGGACCCGCCCGGCCGGGGCCCACTGCCCTCACCTCGCGCCCAGTTACCTCCTCAGAGGACGGTGTGCGTGTGCAGTGGCTTCCCACTAGGCTTCCATCAGCAAGGTCTGCAGTTCAAAACCACCAGCCTGCGCCCCACACAGAGAGGGGCTGACAGTGACAGAGGCGACAGAGCCAGCCCGCAGGGTCGCTGCGAGCCGCATCCACTGGGTGGCTGTGGGTCTGTCTGTCTGTCTATCTATCTATCATCTACCTATATCTATCTATCTATCCATGCATCTATCCATGTATCTAAATATGTATCTATCTATCTATCCATGTATCTAAATATGTATCTATCTATCCATGTATCTAAATATGTATCTATCTATCTATCCATGTATCTAAATATGTATCTATGTATCTATCTATCTATCCATCTATCTATCTATCTATCTATCTATCTATCTATCTATCTGCATATCTATCTATCTATCTCTCTATCCATTAGCTCCTGGGGAGAGAGACCAGACCGTCTGCTCCCGTGCAGACTGACCGCCTGGGAGGCCCACAGGGGCAGCTCCGCCCTGTCCTGCAGGGTCCCCATGAGTCGGCGTCCACTCAGGGCAGTGGGTTTGGTTTGGACCCAGGGCATAGGGTCCTTGTGGAGGGAAGGAACAAAGGCCACTGACCCATGACCATCCAGGCCACCACCACTCACAGGGACCCTGCAGGACAGGGCGGAGCTGCCCCTGTGGGTCTCCCAGGCGGTCAGTCTGCATGGGAGCAGACGGTCTGGTCCCTTGCCCTTGGAGCGGCTGGTGGGTTCATTCCGCTGACCCCGCGGAGGCTGCCCCACAGAGGCCCCATTTGAAGACTCTTGGGGAGGGTGCATGATGGACAGTGTGGACCACGGGCACTCTGCCCTGGGTTTGCCTTCAGGGACAGATGGGAGTGGGTGACCACTGCACATGGACTCACAGAGAAGCCCTGCCTCCTCTTTCTGTGGGGGGGCCCTGGCCTTCGTCCCCCCTCCTGCCTCCAGCCTAGGCCGTGTGACCTGCATGTTCTCAGACGGTCTTCTGATGGCCCGGGGCGCCCCCTGCACACCTGTGTCCATACCGTGTGCTGCATTAGCAAGTGTCCACATCTCTGGGCCGTGGGTGACCCTAAGTGGCACGATGTCCCTCTGGCGGTTGCCATGACGTCGTTTGGCAGTTCCCCCATGACGTCACTTAGCAGTTCCTCCATGACATCACTTGGCAGTTCCCCCATGGCGTCACTTGGCAGTTCCCCCATGACGTCACTTGGCAGTTCCCCCATGGCGTCACTTGGCAGTTCCCCCATGGCGTCACTTGGCAGTTCCTCCATGACGTCACTTGGCAGTTCCCCCATGGCGTCACTTGGCAGTTCCTCCATGGCGTCACTTGGCAGTTCCTCCATGGCGTCACTTGGCAGTTCCCCCATGACGTCACTTGGCAGTTCCCCCATGGCGTCACTTGGCGGTTATGTAACAGTGTGAATGGACAATTATCTAATGATGGAATTAGGCTCTTAATTCATGATCCTCCTCGATGGGATCTGATGGGATCAGCCAATCAGCTTCAAGGGGGTGAGGGTGGGATGAGACTCTGACTCAGGTGACAACCCTGCTCTTGGGTAAAAGGGTGTTCCCCGGGGGGTGGGGGTACCTGCCTCCCCTTCTGTCTCACAAGAGATACATGGAGAGAGCAGGAAGCAAGGAGGGTCCCACTGCCACCCAGCAAGAAGGGCCGAGAGCAGAGCCTTCCTCTGGACTCAGGGTCCCTGCGCTGGGGGCTCCTAGACCCAGGGAGATGGGTGTCAGGACACAGGGAGGTCTCCACGGGATGCTGGGTCCACAGGGGCTGACAGGGGACCAGGACCTCCCCCCAGAGCCGAGAGAGAGAGAGAGAGAGAGAGAGAGAGAGAGAGAGAGAGAGAGAGAGAACGCCTTCCCCTAGAGCCAGGGCCCTGCATTCAGACACCCAGCCTCCTCGTCTGTGAGACACAAACCTGAGTTCACAAACTCACTCCTTTCTGGTTCTTGTGTGAGACCTGCCACAGGGGGCAGAAACCTGGAGGATGGTGGACGCTGACACACCTGACGGTGGAGTCTGGTACATTTGATGCTGTGGATTCCCACTCCTGGCAGGATGGGGGCAGAGGTGTCTCTGAAGTACAACAGGGAGGCAGGTAGGAAGGTGTCCCAGCCATCACCAGGAGTATCCCGGGCAGTGAGAGAGCCTTCAGCAGGGGAAGGGACCGCCCTGCTCTGTACCGAGTCTGCCTGGGCCAGGCTGACCACATCTCGGTGGGCTGGCCCCGACAGGGGCAAGATGGAGCATCCTCCCTGGGCCTCTCATTCTAGGGGGATAAAAGGCCACCCAGCTGGACCTGGCCTTCTGTGCCGGGAGCACAGGGATGCGGTGGGCAGCCAGACAAGGGGCATTCGGCTGGCGTGGTCCTCAGCGGGGCCGGGCCGTTGCTTTCCAAGCCTGCATCCTTGCTCACGCGCAGTTCCTGCAGGGATGACGTTCACACCAGAGATGGCCAGACCTTTCTTCCTAGACCCCTCAAGGAGGGCCCGGACTCCCAACCTGTCTTCAGCAGATGATGCGATGGCCAGTGGCCATTAGCCCCTCCTGGTGAAGGTCCCCCTACCCCCAAGAATTGTATAGCCTGGGTTTCCTTCGAGGAGCAGGTTTCTCCTAGGCTCTGCAGGGCCAGGGAGTGGGGGCCCTTCAGGGACCCGTGGCCAGGAAAGAGCCCTGACTCAGAGCCCCTTCACAGAATGGCAGGTGGTGTGGGAGCTCTCTCTCCGATCAAACGGACGCCGACTCACAGGGATCCTGCAGGATGGGGCGGAGCTGCCCCTGGGGGTCTCCCAGGCGGTCAGTCTGCACAGGGAGCAGACAGTCTGGTCTTTCTCCTGAGGAGCTAATGGAGAGAGAGAGAGAGAGAGAGAGAGAGAGAGAGAGAGAGAGAGAGAGAGAGAGAGAGAGAGAGAGATGTAGGTATGTAGATAGATGGATAGATATGCATATAGATATGTAGATAGATAAATAGGTAGGTAGATAGATAGATGGATAGATAGACAGATAGATAAGCACACTGCCATCGAGTGGACGCCGGCTCACAGGGACCCTGCAGGACAGGGCGGAGCTGCCCCTGGGGGTCTCCCAGGCTGTCAGTCTGCACGGGAGCAGACAGTCTGGTCTTTCTCCCTTGAAGCAGCTGGTGGGTTCGAACTGCTGACCTTGCAGCTAGCCTCACCCACAGCCCCTCCAGGGCACCGTACAACTGAAACGTGATGGAAGCCAACTCCCAGCCCCTCCATGTTGCTGCTCCAGCCTTGACGAGAGTCCTGTGTCCTGGGTCAAGCCAGGCAAGGCCGGGCTGACCTGGCCAGCGGGCCCTCCAGTGTCCAGCAGGCAGTCACCCCTTCTCCTTCTCCTCCTCCTCTCGGCCCCACCAGACCATCCTCATCACCCTCGGTGTCTGGAAACATGTCCCTAATTGCTCATCAAATGGATACTCATTGCTTCACGAAATCTTCCAAGCCGGCCCTCGGCTCTCTCCCCGAACTTCGCGGCGATGATGTATCAGGATGGATTATGCTAATCGCCGCGTTAACGGCCCGCTAATGTACACCCCGGGAACTGCGCAGCCGGCACGCGGCCGATCCCGAGCTCCGGGTTGTGTTTTATACAAAAATATATAAATATGTTCGGCAGGGAACCCGCCTCACCCCTGACAGCTGAGAAACAAATGGCCTGGGTTGAGGACCGCGCACAGACACTCCAGTAAATTATTTATGCATTAATCAGAAATACAGTCGTTAAGCAATATCATTAGTCCACCGCTAATTGCTTTATGGATTGGGGATGAATTACGAAGCCTGTGAGCCAAAGGGGTGGGGGGGTCCTGCCTTTTTTCCTGCAGAAACTGCTTCTCAGGGCCCCACGCGTGGAGGGCAAGGGCATGGGGGGCGGGGATGGAGCAGCATCCCCCATGTGGTTACTGGGACATTCCACTGTGGCCTGCCCCCCAGGCGCTTCCCAGAGCGCCCGTCAAACTTGGGGCCCCCTGTGGAGGAGAGCTTACAGGAGGGTGGGGCTGTAGTGATGGGCAGGTTTGTGGAACACATCACATCACAAACTGCATGGGGACCCTGCGTCCATATTTCCCCTTTGTTTGATGCTGGCTACTGGGGGTTCCAACCCACCAACCACTCAGAGGGAGGAAAGAGAAGGCTGTCTGCTCCCGGAAAGGCTGACCGCCTGGGAGACCCACAGGGGCAGCTCCGCCCTGTTCTGCAGGGTCGCTGTGAGTCGGCGTCCACTCGATGGCAGTGTGTTTATCTATCTATGTATCTATCTATCTATCTCTCTATCTGCATATCTATCTACATATCTATCTATCTATCTATCTATCTATCTATCTATCTATCTATCTATCTATCTATCTATCTGCATCTCTCTCTATCTATTAGCTCCTGGGGAGAAAGACCAGACCGTCTGCTCCCGTGCAGACTGACTGCCTGGGAGACCCACAGGGGCAGCTCCGCCTTGTCCTGTAGGGTCACTGTGAGTCGGCGTGGGCCCACTGTGTGCGGGACTTGAGAACAGCCAGCTGTTGTGGAAGAAGGGAAGCCCTGGGCTGTTTCCTGGTAAATGCTGCTGATCCCAGGCCTCGGTGAAGGTGGGAATGAGAGACGAGCTCAGTCACAATGGAGGATGGTCACACAGAGGACTCTGTGCTGCCCTTCTTCTGGGGGACCATGGGGACACGCTGGGGTCAGCCAGCAGAGCAAGGCACCAGAGGTGATCAGTGTGTGGCCTTCAAAGGGGATGGACCACGTTTACCTGGACTGATAGACCACTAATACACAGATGACGAGTGAATGGGTGGATGGGTAGGTGGGTGGATGGGCAGTGGTAGCTGGGAAGATAGATAGATAAGTAGATAGATAGATAGATAGATAAATGATAGATAAGTAGATAGATCGATAAGTAGATAGATCGATAGATCGATAGATAGATAGATAGATAGATAGATAGATAGATAGATAGATAGATAGATAGATAGAATGTGATATGATACACAGTTGATAGATGGGTAGATGGATGAATGACAGGTAGATAAAATGATAGGTAGATGGATGGGTGGTTGAATAGATGTATAAGTAGGTAGATAATTTTAAAAGATGGTGAATAGATGGATGGATGACAGGTGATGGATGGATGGATCATATAAATAAAAAGATGATAGGTGGATGGATGAGTGGGTGAGTGGATGGATAAGTTGGTATAGATGGAGACACAGATGGACGATGAGAGGCGATGGATGAATGGATCAATCAATAGATATAGATGATAGATATGGTGGCAGGTGGATAGATGGATGAATGGATATAGACGGATAGATATGGTGATAGGTGGATGAACGGATTGATCAGTGGATGGAGGATAGATATGGTGATAGGTGGATGAATGGATTGATCGATGAATGAGGATAGATATGGTGATAGGTGGATGAATGGATTGATCGATGGATGGAAGATAGATATGGTGACAGATGGGTGAATGGATTGATCAATGGATGGAGGATAGATATGGTGACAGATTGGTGAATGGATTGATCAATGGATGGAGGATAGATATGGTGACAGATTGGTGAATGGATTGATCGATGGATGGAGGATAGATATGGTGATAGGTGGATGAATGGATTGATCGATGGATGGAGGATAGATCTGGTGACAGATGGGTGAATGGATTGATCGATGAATGAGGATAGATATGGTGATAGGTGAGTGAATGGATTGATCAATGGATGGAGGATAGATATGGTGACAGATTGGTGAATGGATTGATCAATGGATGGAGGATAGATATGGTGATAGGTGGATGAATGGATTGATCGATGGATGGAAGATAGATCTGGTGACAGATTGGTGAATGGATTGATCGATGGATGGAGGATAGATCTGGTGACAGATTGGTGAATGGATTGATCGATGGATGGAAGATAGATCTGGTGACAGATTGGTGAATGGATTGATCGATGGATGGAGGATAGATATGGTGATAGGTGGATGAATGGATTGATCGATGGGTGGAGGATAGATCTGGTGACAGATTGGTGAATGGATTGATCGATGGATGGAGGATAGATATGGTGATAGGTGGATGAATGGATTGATCAATGGATGGAGGATACATATGGTGACAGATTGGTGAATGGTTTGATCAATGGGTGGAGGATAGATCTGGTGACAGGTGGGTGAATGGATTGATCGATGAATGAGGATAGATATGGTGATAGGTGGATGAATGGATTGATCAATGGATGGAGGATACATATGGTGACAGATTGGTGAATGGTTTGATCAATGGATGGAGGATAGATCTGGTGACAGATTGGTGAATGGATTGATCGATGGATGGAGGATAGATCTGGTGACAGGTGGGTGAATGGGTGGATAGATGGATGGAGGATAGATCTGGTGACAGATGGGTGAATGGATTGATCGATGGGTGGAGGATAGATCTGGTGACAGGTGGGTGAATGGGTGGATAGATGGATGAGCAGACGGACAGACAGGCGGATCGATGCGTAGGTTGCGCGGCATTAAATGCATCGATAGGGGACAGGTGGGCGGATGACAGACACAGAGATTGGCGGGTGGACAGACGGTCAGCGATGCTGCATGGCGGCAGGAGACCCAGGTGGGCCCGGGGATACACAGATGCGCTGTCGGGTACAAAGCACGCTACCTGTGAGAACACACACGTCAGAGCGTACGTACGTACGTAAGTACGTGTGTACGTCACGCACGCGGCTCCGATTGGCTGCTTCTACAGGCACCAGGCGGGGCCACGGGCGGCGTTCGTCCTTAGCCTCCTGCTGTGACCCCCCCCCCCCGTGGCCGGCACGTTCGCTCGCTGCCCCCCAGCGTCGGCTGCAACCCCCCCCCCCGCCTGCAGGGCGACCAGAGCCCACGGGAGCGGTTGTGCGACTGTCGCCTCCTCTGCCGCCTGCAGAGCGGAGGGTGGTTTCGAACCGCCGTCCCTGCAGGGAGCGGCCCACGTGTCACCACGAGAGGCCGACGTCGGATCACGTCGGATCACGTCGGATCACGTCGCGGCACGGGGCGCCCAATCACAGCGCGACACACCCCGCTGACGTCACCGCCCCACGCGGCGTCCCTGTCAGACCTGACCAATCGCACCGTCGTCACGGAACTGCCGAGCGCGGCGAGGACGCCCAGCGGAACGCGAGGGCGCGGACCGCCCGTGGGTGCCGGCGAGGGGCGCTGTCCGCCCACCCAACCCACTGCGGACCTAAAGTGTTCCGAGAGAGCGCCCATCAAAGCCACCTGCCCCGGGCACGGCCCTGTCCCGGGGAGAAGCAGGGCAGGTGCATTGCGCGCACCTGTTCGCACCTGGAGCCCTGCAGCGTCCATCACGGGCCAGGCGGGGTGGGTTCAGGCTCGAAAAGACACAGCACGCCCTCCCCACCCTGGATGCAAAGGCGTCCCGCGGGGACGCGTCGAAGCCCGGGTGACTGAGCATGAGGTCAGCCACCGTGAGGTCGCCCTGGAGCGGGAGGGTGGGTGGGTCCCGCGTCCTGCCAGAGGGGTGTGCTTATAACAGAGGAGGCGGGACGCAGAGGGGACACGGCCACGTGCAGACGGAGGCAGAGGCCACAGAGATGCAGCCACAAGCCCAGGAATGTCCAGGGCCCCAGGGGCTGGGAGAGACCACGAGGAGGGCATGCCACACTGCCCACCCCTGGACCTCAGAGCCCGGCCTCCCCAGCGGGGAGGAAGTGAGCCCCGCGGTTCTCATCCTGAGTCTGCTGCTCCTGGTGGAAGCAGCCCCCAATCACCGACACACAGCCTTGGGAGGGGGTGTCCTGCTGGAGGGAGCGGTGACCAAAGTCACTTCACCTGGGACCCCTTCTCGCCCTCCCTCCCACCCCTACCCCCGCCCCCACCCAGGAGCCGCCGGGTCGCGCTCTGACTCTCACAGGAAGGGGGGAGACCACCCACCAGCGCCTCGGAAGAAAGGCCTGGCTGGCTGCCTCCCACATACTCAGGAAGGACAGCCCTCGGGAGGCCAGGTCTCCCGAGATGCCCGCAGGGTTGACCTCAGTAGAGCTGACCGGCCTGCATGCTGCGGGCAGGGCGGGGCAGGTGGCCAGCCTCCCGGGGGCGGGTGGGGTGGGGGCGGGCGGGCAGGAGGGTCCTCAGCGCCGCAGCAGGCCCTGCACACCTTGAAGACGCGCGCGCACAGCTCGGAGATAGGAACGCACGGTTCAGAGGCGCGGTGCGCACAGCAGGCTGGTGTCAGAGGCAGGACATCATGTTCACCTCTCAGAATCATGAGTGCTTGGCCTAATGGAGGGCGACAGGCCTGGCAGTGGGTCATCTAGTGGTGAACTCCACCTCCACCCCCAGCAGGGTGCCTAGGGGAGGCCAGGCTGCAGCCCAGGGGGTGCCCATCAGACGCCAGGCTGTAGCCACCACCTCCCACCCCCAGCAGGACCCAGTGCCTGGGGGAGGCCCATGCTGACCTGGCGTCCTGTCCACGCCCCAGACAGACGAGGGGCAGCCTGGCCGGACACCACTGGCCCCAGACCAAGCCCATTCAGCAGCGTTTAAAGTAGGGTGAGTGAACGCCTCCTGAGGATTCCGGGAGCGCCCCGTCTTTCTTCCTGCAGGTGGGACACACACACTCTCTCTGTTTCTCCGTCCTGTTGACAGCCGCGTGGAACCAGGTCGAGGGCAGCCAGAGCCCTGAGGAGGCGTCCACCGCCACTGGGTCCACAAGACTGCACCTGCCGGCCTGTGCTTTCCCGGCATTTGGCGTCGTTGCATGGCTGCGTGAGTCTGAAGGGAATTTATAGATTGGTATCAGACCTGCGGGCTCATGTCGGATTTACGGACTAGATCTGGGCTGGGAAGTTTTCTCAATATGCAATTGCCCTTTGATATAAAACTCTTTTTATACGCACGAGTGTCTCTGGATTTGTTTCTCTGGTCCACCAGACGGACCCCATCTCCCAGTCAGTCCTCACTCCAGGCCACACCGAGTGTGAGAAAGCTGATCTCTGCCCCACGGGGTGCGTGGCCGTCATTTTACAGCAGCGGATCACAGGGACTTGCACTGACAGCACTGCAGGGTGGCGGTCAGCCAAGGACAGACAGACAGCCTGCCCCCAGAGCGTCCCGGAGTGAAGGGTAGCTCAAGGTTAAACCCAGGGGGGCTGTCATTGCGGTGGGCGGCTGAGGGGAGCCGGCGTCCCCACTGAAAATGAAGAACTGTCTGTCCCCACCGCTGACTGCCTCCCCAGGCCCCAACTCGCTGTCCCCTCCCCACCCCCAGCCTGGATCCCGTGTTTCCTCAGGACCCCCGTCCAGCACCCAGCTCCGTGGCCCGGGTTATGAATAAAAACATGAAATTAGATTCGTGTCAGGGGGACCACCCCGCTAAGTCACTCGTAACTTATAATTATGATTTCTAAGCTGCCAGCTTGTCAGGATCAAGGGATCCCCAGCCCAGGATGTCCCGCTGAGCCGGCTGTGTAGAAGGACACCCGCCAGCCCCCCGCCCCCCACCTGCATCCTGACTTCCCAGCCTGGGAGCGGGGGGGCTCGGCCCACAGTGACAGGCCCCAGAGTGCGCAGGCGGATCTGGGAGCCGGGAGGAACACCCCTCAGGGACCCTTGCTCACCCTCCACAAAAAACCTACTGCGCACAGACTGCATAGTTGTCGGGGGGCGGGGGGGAGAGACAGAGAGACCAAAGGGTGAGTGGGTGGATAGACAGAAAGGTGGGAAGGGGTGGATACAGAGATAAAAACAAAGCAAATAGGTGGAAGGAGGGTAGGATGATGGACAGGGGGATAGAGAGATGATCAATGGATAGATAGATGATCGATGGATAGATAGGTGGATAGGTACATGGGTGGATGGGTGGATAGATACATAGATTATGGATGGGTGGTATTTGAATGGTAAATGGATGGATGGATGGGTGGGTGGATGCATGGATGGATGGATGATGGATGATGGATGATGGATGGATGGGTGGATGGATGGATGGATGGATGGATGGATGATGGATGATGGATGGATGGGTGGATGGGTGATGGATGGATGCATAGGTGGATGGGTGGATGGGTGGATGGGTGGATGGATGGATGGATGGATGGGTGGGTGGATGGATGGATGGATGGATGGATGGATGGATGGATGGTGATGGATGGATGATGGATGGATGGATGGATGGATGGGTGGGTGGATGGATGGATGGATGGATGGATGGATGGATGGTGATGGATGGATGGGTGGATGGGTGGATGGATGGATGGATGGATGGATGGATGGATGGGTGGATTGATGGATGGGTGGATGGGTGGGTGGGTTGGTGGGTGGATGGATGGATGGATGGATGGATGGATGGATGGGTGATGGATGGATGGGTGTGTGTGGGTGGATGGGTGGATGGATGGATGGATGGATGGGTGGATTGATGGATGGGTGGATGGGTGGGTGGGTTGGTGGGTGGATGGGTGGATGGATGGTTGTTAATGAATTGATAGATGATACATGGATAGATGGATAGGTGGATGGATGTATAGATGTGTGTATGCTGGGTAGGTAGATGGTTGGGTGGATGGGTGGAGGGAGGGAGGGATGGATGGATGTATATAGGTGAATGGGTGGGTGGGTGGGTGCGTGGCTGGCTGGCTGGATTGTGGATAGGTGGTGTATGGATGGATAGAGAGATGGAGAGATGTGTGGATGGATACATGGATGGATGGATGGGTAAGTGGTGGATGGACGACGGACAATCAGATAGAGTAGAAAAGGCAGAAAGGAGCTAAGAGCCCTTTCCGACCCTCGCAGGCCCTGCTCCGGACTGAGAGCTGCTCACTGCGCCAGACCACGTCCTCTGTCTCTGGGTGCTGTTGAAAGACCTTCGTGGGAACCGCTCGGCCAGGCCGTGGGAGCTGCGAGCCGCGGAGCCCCAAGTGCCCACATGGGCCCTGATGGCGGATGGACAGAAGTGAGGCCCAGCAGGAGCCACGCGAAGGCCCCTCCCAGGGTCTCCTGGCTCCCCTCCAGCAGCCACAGGAGTCTGAAGAGGACTCGCTGGCCTTGGGCGGACTTGAGCTGGACTTGAGCTGGACTGGGCTCAGAGCCCTTCTGGGTGCCCACTGCGTCCTCAATGTCACGCGCTTCCTTGCACACATGCCCTGTTTCTCTGGACGACCGGCCTCACACGCCAGCTCTGGCTTTTCAGACGCGGGACACCAGGCCTTTCGACCTCGGGGCTTCCTGCGTGTGAGCCAGGGGGCTGTGGGTCACGTCCACCCACGACATCCGAGCTGCCCTGGACCTGGTGCCTTTGAAAGGCTGCTGGGTCCGCCTGGCATCACAGCACAGCGCGGCGAGGATGACAGGGGCTGGGGCGGCCGTCACTCAGTCATGGAGGCAGGTGTCCTGGTGGGACGAGGCACAGGAAGCCCAGGGCACAGTCCCTGCCCCCCGCCGGAGGATTCTGGGAGCGTGATCGGGAGCTCATGCCTGACTTAACCATGCACAACGGGGAACAGTGCACTGTGGGGTGCAACAGAGGGACAGGCGGATGAGCAGGTGCAGTGGCTGGAGCAGGCAGTGTAGTGAATGTACATGTGGCATGTGCACCGTTATATGACACACAACATGCACCTGCACAAACAATATGTACTTGCACATACAGGGCACACAGACACACGTGTGACACACATGTACATGCACATGCAGGCCACAGAGACACTGTGTGACACACAGTATGCACCTGCACGTGCAGTGCACAGACACGTGTGTGACACACATGTACATTCACATGCAGTGCACACAGACACGTGTGTGACGTGCACATGCAGGGCACACAGATACGTGTGTGACACACATGTACATGCACATACAGGGCACACAGACACGTGTGTGACAAACAATGTGCACCTGCACATGCAGGGCAAATACACATGTGACACACATGTACATACACATGCAGGGCACACAGACACGTGTGTGACACGCAGCATGCACCCACGTCTGCGTTGGAGCTGCGAGCCAGCCCGCACACTTGAAGGGCTGGTATGAGACCCCGCGTTTCTCTTGAGTACAGGAAAGCTGTCACCTCCATCCGCTGCCTGCTGCCATCCAGGCCAGCACCGCTTCTGGTCAACAGGAGTCTGCTTGTGTGCCTGTCACGCGGTGCTGGGGTCTCGTGGGGGAGCCTGAAGTGAGAGGACATGGTCTGGGACACATGGACGGAATAAAGCCAACAGCGGCCCATGTCTGGGTCCCAGGAAGACCCAGAGAGCCGGGAGGGCGGTGACCCTGGTTCGCACGGGCACCTGCCAGCCTGCAGGCCTGGACTCAGGACACCCTCAGGGGACTTGGGCTGCACAGTGGCCCCACGGCTTTTCCCTTGGAAGATTGGCAGGTCTGTGGTCCGAGGCCCCTCTGCATGGATTTGAACACCAGCCTTTCCACCGGGAACCACGAGGCCCCTTAAAGGATCATGGAGCCGAGCAACCAGACATGTGTGGAGACCTGGGGGGAGGGGGGGGTTACACATTGGACCGCCAGCCACAAGGTCAGTGGTTCAAAACCACCAGCTGCTGCGCGGGAGGAAGAGGGGGCCGTCTGCTCCTGTGCAGACTGACTGTCTGGGAGACCCACAGGGGCAGCTCTGCCCTGTCCTGCAGGGTCCCCATGAGTCGGCCTCCACTCGATGGCAGTGGACTCACATCTGAGGAAGGGCCCAGCCTGCGGTGGACTGTCCGGCGTGGCGTGTGAGGCCCCGTGTGACTTCCCCTACTCCTTTGACTCAGCAGACCCAAACCCAGAGGTGGGGTGGAGTTTGCTCGTGTCTGTGGCCGCGATGGGCAGTCAGGAGTGTGTCCCACCGCTCCTGGGCGCTGGTGCTGGCAGTGTCGGTGAACCGACCCGCCGAGGGCCCCCGGCAGATAGGCCTGGCTGCCGGTCTGGACACGGGTGGGGTCGGTCACCCTGGGCCCCTGCCCATGCGCACCCAGGCCGGGTTACGCGCATTTCCTGTCTGAGGCTTCAAAGGCTCTTCCTGTCTCTTGTTCCCCGTCTGTCTGTACCTCCTTCTACGCCTCTGGGTGTGTGTCTGTCTCTCTACACGTCTCTGAGTGGGTCTGGGTGTCTGTCTCTGCGTGTGTCTCTGTCTCTCTCTGTCTATGTTTTTGCATTTGCCTCTGGGTCTATGTCTCTGTATATGATTCTTCTCCATCTTCTCTAACTCCACCTCTGTCTCTGGTCTTCTCTCTGTGCCTCTGTCTGTGTCTGTCTGTCTCTGTCTCTCTCTGTGTGTCTCTGTCTCTTTCTCTGGTCTTCTGTCTCTATCTCTCTGTCTCTATCTCTCTGTCTCTATCTGTCTCCATCTCCATCTTCTCTCTCTGTCTGTTTCTGTCTCCATTTCCACCTCTGTCTCCATCTGCATCCCTGCCTCAATCTTTGTCTCTGGTCTTCTGTCTCCGTCTCCATCTCTCTCTCTCTCTCTCTCTCTCTCTCTCTCTCTCACACACACACACACACACACACACACTCCATCTCTTTTTCTGTCTCTCGTGTTCGCTCTCTGTCTCTCCCTGGCCATGCATCTCCGTTTCCCCATCTCCCGCCCGGCTTGCAAACATGACAGGCCGCCCAGCCCTCCCCGAGCATCTAGTCCCCCCCCCAACAAGATCTAAACAGAACCAAGCAGAGAGACGGGCTGGCACTCATCAAAGCAGAGATGCACGCGGACCCCACACACCCCTTCTAATGACTCCGCCAAGATTTACGGGCCACACTCAAACGCAGCAACAATGGGGAATCTGCCGCAGAATCCCTGTTAATTACGGGGAAAGCACTTCATAAATATTGAAATATGTTCTTATATGCCAGTGCCCTGAATCTCCCAGCCCGGGCACACTCAGAAGGCAATTACTGGGTGATTAATCTATTTTTTAAACTTTCTGTTCATTAGTCTTCAGATGAAGTTTACCTAAGCAAAGATCACAAGGGCCGCTGCCCCCAGGAGCCGGGGCAGGCGGGCACAGGCGGGGCTTCGGGCCCACGGCCTCTGGGGGCTGGGACACGTCACCGGGACGCTGGACAACAGGGGCGCGGCTGTCACTGGTCAGGCAGCCCAGGGGTGCAGTCTGGGGCAGGCTCTGGGCTGCTCTCTGCAAGGCCAGCAGTTCCAGCCCAGCAGCCGCTCCGACAAAGACTGACAGTCAGTCGGGGAGACCCACAGGGGCGGCTCTGCCCTGTGCTGCAGGGTGCCCGCTCCGCAAGCCCACCCCTCTTCCAGTCCCGCCCCCACACCCACCCTACCTCCACCCTACCTCCACTCATAGCCCCGCCTCCGCACGCAGCCCCAGCTCTGCCGCTGCCCTCCCCTCCCCACAGCATCCCAGGGACCGAGCTGTGTGTCCCCGGAGTCGCACCGTCCCCGTTGCACCGGGGTTCTGGGCGTCCAGGAGCACCAGCAGGCCGCGAAGAAGGGTCTGGAGCCCCGCTTCTGAAGTAACCACCCCCTGCAAGCCCCTCAGAGCATGGGAGGCGCCTGGTCACAGCGGGTCACTCAGCTTGTCCCCCAGGCCGGTGAGGTGACAGCCACCCCGTGACCGAGCCAGCCATGGGCCAAACGCCCTGCCCCCTGCAGGACAGAGAACAAGGGCCCCTGTGGGTGTCCCAGGCTGTCAGTCTGGACAAGAGCGAGCAGCCTCCTCTTTCCCCTGCAGTGCCCACTGGGGGCTTGAACTGCCGGCCTTGCAGTGAACAAGCCGACACCAAAACTCACCATGCCAAATGGCAGATCCCAACTCACTGCTCCGGCTCCCAGAGATTCTGCAACCCAGCCCTGTGGGTTTCCAAGACGGGAACTCTGCACGGGAGCAGGCAGACTCCCCTTCCTCCCTCAGAGAGGCTGCTGGGTTTCCAGTGCACCTCAACACAGCACCTACCTGTCGCCCACCTACCGGAGTGGTCACAGAGTCCAGCGCTGTCCCCAACCTGCACCCCTGCCCACTCGGTCCTCACCCCAAGCCACCCTGTGCCCAGCAGAAGGAAGCTCTGCCCTGCCTAGCCATGCACACCCCAGGGATCTAGCTGGCCTGGGCCCTGGCTGGACACTCAAACAGGCCCCCCACCCCCACCAGGTCCTGGGGCAGGAGTTAATTGCCCGCAGGGTTTATGAAGCATCTAATTGGACCAGACATGTGTGCTAGCCTGGCCCTGCCTGGCCACCATGCAGCCCGAGCCAGGCCGGCTGGCCACAGAGTGATTTACTACGTGCCTGGCCCTGCTTCCTCCCTGCCGCCCTGTGAAAACCCCTCCCTCTTGCAAAGACCAACCTTCCACTTTGCAAAAAGAGGGAGAGAGAGAGCGTTGAAATTGAGTTCCCCGGGACCCCACAGCCAATTACCCCGTAAAACAGAGCTTCTATTGACCCGGGGCGAATGCATGTCCCATAAGAAACAATGCAACGTTTTAGAGTAAGCCTGCAGAAGAACCGGCTGACACCCCTTGAAAGCCCCAACGGCTGGGAGGAAGGGGGGGTGGAGCGCCTGGGAGTGTGTGCTTTAGAAACCTCTGCAGAAGAAAAAGCAACTTTTTACAACCTCGGAGGCTGTCAATAAATAATGAGGCTGCTCACACACACACAAGCATGCACACACATGCACATGCACACACATGGGCACCGCCCCTTAAGTATCGGGGAGACCCGTGTGTGAGACCCACAGGCTTCCTAAGGGCAGCGTGTGGGCCTTGGCAGCCGCCGTGCAGAGGCAGTAAGTGCCCCCAGGTTTACGAGGAAATTTTATGGGATGTCACCTTGTAACTCAACTTTAAAAGTGGGGAGCGGGTGAGGACTGGGCCTCAGGGCCCTGGCACTGCGGTGCCCTGGAAGGTGAGCCCCGAGGAGAGGCCCGGGCAGGTGAGAGAGCCCGTGCAGAGGCCGGTGCACACGCTGGCCTGAGGATTCAGTGGGATTATCAGCTGGACGTGAGGCAGGTCAGAATCCTCATCGCTCGACCTGGATGCACGGAGGAGAGAGGGAGGTCGCCACAGAATGGACCCATCTGCCTCGGAACCACGATCAATCCACACTCCCAGAAGCAGCTGTCCAGAGATTAAAGCTTGAGGGGCGCTGGGTGGGTCTGCTGCACGAGACCACTTCAGAGAGTTGAAGGACGAGGAGGTATGCTCTGTCCACTCCTGTGCACATGACAGTGGGACCCTGAATCAGGTAGATCGAAGAAAAACGGAGGCACGTGGGTCGCGGGGCTGGAGAAGAACATTGAAAGTGCCACGGACCGCCCACAGGACAAGCATGTCTGTCTTGGACGAAGCAAAGACCAGAGTGCTCCTTCAAGGTGGAGACGGGGAGACTGTGTCACACGGACAGTGAACGTGTCGTCAGGAGAGACCAGTCCCTGGGGAAGGACATCGTGCTTGGGGGAGCGGAGGGGCAGCGACAGAGAGGACGGCCCTGGACGAGATGCACGGACACGGGGCTGCAGCCGTGGCTCTGACACAGGGACGATGGTGGGGACCGGCAGGACCGGGCGGTGCTTTGTTTTATTGTGTGTTGGAGTCAACGTGAGTCAGGACCTCACAAGGGTGGCGGGCACTGGAGGCCCCAGGAGCAGGGTCAGGAAGTCACAGGGGTGGCAGGACTGGAGGCCCCAGGACAAGCACTGGCATGAGCTGCAGCGGCCCGTGGGTGCGAGCCGACCGGGCAGCTCAGTGACAGGATTCAGGCCTGGTGATCTGCTTCGGGAAGAAGATGGCCGAGGACATCTCGGGCAGGCCTGCCCTGTCACAGGGTCTCCGTGCCTCAGACTGCCCAGACAGCCCCCTGCAGCCAACGGCGCCCGCGTCTCAGGGTAGCCCGTACGTGATGTGGGGGCTTGGAGAAGACAGAGGTGGGATCCCTGAAGTGGCCGGCAGCAGAGTGGTTTTGGCAGCTGCAGAAGATGGAGTGGAGGCTTGGGGATTCAGACAGGGCTCTCTGGTGAGTGAGGGTGACTGACGGGGAGATGGGGTGGGGGCACCTCGCCAAGCAAAACATGGCTTCAATGAGGACACAGAGGGACACAGCCTGGCAGGTGACTCTGATGACACCATCCTCCCTGGGGATACAGTTACGTGGGGAGGGGCATAGGGACCCGGGGGACAGGGACCACAGGCCACAGGGAGGGGGACAGGGACCTGGGGGACAGGGGAACACAGGACACACGAAGGGGTCAGTGACCATGGGGACAGAGGGGCACAAGACCACAGGGAAAGGGACAGGATCAGGGGACAGAGGGACACAAGACACAGAGAGGGTGAACAGGGCCCTGGGGACAGGGGGGCACAGGGCCCTGGGGACAGGGGGGCACAGGGCACAGGGAGGGAGGAGAAGGTGAATGAGGTAACAACATTTCACACTCCAAGCACCACACGGAATCTCTGGGTCTCTGTGGTTCTTCACAGAGGGAAGGTCCTGGAAGGTGAGAGAGAGAGACAGAGAGAGAAGAAGGAGGAGGAGGAGGAGGAGGAGGAGGAGGAGGAGAAGGAGAGGAGAAGGAAGAGGAGGAGGAGGAGGAGGAAGAGGAGGAGGAGGAGGAAGAGGAGGAGGAGGAGGAAGAGGAGGAGGAGGAGGAGGAAGAGGAGGAGGAGGAGGAGGAGGAGGAGGAAGGTTGGGAAGTTCCTGGAAGGTGAGAGAGAGAGAAGGAGGAGGAGGAAGGTTGGGAAGGTCCTGGAAGGTGAGAGAGAGAGAAGGAGGAGATGGAAGGTTGGGAAGGTCATGGAAGGTGAGAGAGAGAGACAGACAGAGAAGGAGGAGGAGGAGAAGGAGGAGGAGGAGGAAGAGGAGGAGGAGGAGGAGGAGGAGGAGGAGGAGGAGGAGGAGGAGGAAGGTTGGGAAGGTCCTGGAAGGTGAGAGAGAGAGAAGGAGGAGATGGAAGGTTGGGAAGGTCCTGGAAGGTGAGAGAGAGGAGAAGTCTGAAGTCCCTCCAGCAGGGTCTGGCCATGCGGCACACCCTGACTGGGTGGCAGAACCAGGGGGTGAGGGGTGGGAAGTAGATGTGGAAGCTCTGGGACCTAGGGGTGCTAGTCCTGGGGGCTGATGGTGCAGGGGACCGGGGTGAAGGCCAGCTCCTGGCCCCCCAGGCAATATCGGACAGGCAGGGGTGGCTCAGGAGCAGCCCCTGATGTCCCTGTGAGAGCCCCAGTCTCAGCGGCTCACCAGTGCCCCATGCTCCCCACCAGCTGTCTGCTCATGGATGCACATGCTGCTGAACAGCCCTCAGTGGGGCGTGCACCCCGAGACTCGGAGGGTGGGCCTGACGATTGGCATGGAGCCCACGGACACGCTGCCAGTGTCCTGAGCACCCACCCACCCCTGTTAGGCCGGCTGCCTC
The DNA here is from genome assembly GCF_050624435.1 of Tenrec ecaudatus. Lineage (NCBI taxonomy): Eukaryota > Metazoa > Chordata > Mammalia > Afrosoricida > Tenrecidae > Tenrec > Tenrec ecaudatus. Next base: position 20,094,003 of record NC_134549.1, read on the forward strand.
CCTCCTCAGAGTGGGAGAACCCTTTGGCAGTGATGGCCTGTCCTGTTGACTTGAACAAAGGGGTGGAGTCTGGCCTGTCAATCAGGCTACACCCAATGAGGCCTCTGTCGGCGTGGCCTTCTCCTGAGGATTCTGGGAACTCCCATCTTCCTACCTGGAGGCAGGACACACACACACACACTCCCTGCGAGACATTCCTGCTGACAAGACACATGGAGACAGGCTGATGCAGCCAGAGTCCTGGAGCTGAAGGAGCCACGTGGAGACCCACGCCAGCGCTGAGATGCTTCCACCGCCACTGGATCCACAAGACTTTCCACCCACTGGCCTGCGATCTTCCTGCATTCCATGTCATTGCATGTGCTGCGTGAGTCTGAACAGAAATGGATAGGCTGGTATTGGACATGTGGGCTAATATCGGACTTACGGACTTGATCTGGACTGGGCTGGGATAGTTTCTCAATCTACAACTGCTCTGGCTATCAAGCTCTTTCTATTGCACATGTCAGTGTCTCTGGATTTGTTTCACTAGTCCGTCCAGACTAGCACAGACCCTTCCCAGGCTGCCCCAAGGCCCAGGAGACAGCAGCACCTCTGACCCTCTGCCTGGTCTCCTATCACCCTGCCCTCCTCGGCCGTCCCCCTGTGCAGCCTCAGCTCCCCACCTCGCCGGACCCGAGACAACAGGTGCCCAGGTGAACTCTCAGGAGCAGACTGTGGGGTGCCCACTTCCCCTGTGGACAGCATGTCCCCCTCGCACTGCAAGGATCACCTCCCCACGTGGCTCTCCGTGCCTCCAGCAGGCTCTGCTGACCCTCCCCCGCTGTCCTGAAAGGACACCTTGGGCGGATGTGGAGTTTTCTTTAAGGCGGCAGAGCCGGGGCAGCAGGAGCAAGAGGCCCTGCCACCAAGGCAGGTGGTGGGGGTCCCCTGTGGCTGGGGGAGTGTCCCAGCCTGGCCCGGACGCCCTGTGGTCACAGCTGGCAGCTGGGACTCATCATGCAGCTACCCTGTGTCCATGTGGTCAGGGACCCCACTGCTCAGGACATGTCCATCTCCTGTTATCCATCCCAGTGAAACAGTCCGACGCTCGCTGTTGAAATGAGAGAGGGGGAGGATAGAGAGAGAGAGAAGAGGAGAGAGACCGAGGGAAAGGAGGGAAGAGAGAGACAGGGACAGAGGGAGAGAGAGAGAGAGAGAGAGAGAGAGAGAGAGAGAGAGAGAGAGAGAGAGAGAGACAGAGAGAGAGAGAGAGAGAGAGAGAGAGAGAGAGAGAGAGAGAGAGAGAGAGAAGAGGAGAGAGACCGAGGGAAAGGAGGGAAGAGAGAGACAGGGACAGAGGGACAGAGGGGGAGAGAGAGAGAGAGAGAGAGAGAGAGAGAGAGAGAGAGAGAGAGAGAGAAGAGGAGAGAGACCGAGGGAAAGGAGGAGAGAGACAGAGGAAGAGAGAGACAGGGACAGAGGGAGAGAGAGAGAGCGAGAAGGAAAGGGGAGAGACAGAGGGACAGAGAGACAGAGGGCACGGCGGACCTTCGCCGGCCTTAAACAGAGCTCATTATCGGGACACCGTTTGCGGCAGGCCGCGCGGCGCGCACAGGCCTGCTCCGTGCACCAGCCAGCTGCTAGAAAGACGTCTCTCTCATCTGTCTCCGGCCACATGTTCCCGCAGATGAAAGTAATCATGTGCTCAACTGTCTATAAGTAATTAGTCTGCGTTGTAAAGGGCCCTTTATGCACCCGCCCGGCGCGGGCCGGCTCCGCGCACAGCCAGTAATTACCGGCGGCCCTCTTCCCGGGAAGGTGTACCTCATGCATATTGCATGGGTCTCATTATTAGCATAACCTGACTATCAAAGTCCCCCGGGCCGGCCGCCAAACGTTTCATGTCCCAGGCTCGGCGTCCCCAGGAAAATCATGATTTGCAAACCGCGGTACCCAGGATCTGTTTCAGGGGTAATTTGTTAAGTCTCTCGTCCTCTTTGTCAGCTGCCTGGTAAAGACCCCGGCCAGTGGGTGGGGGGGGGCTCACAAACAAGTGCTCGGCTTCCACACACCCAACGGCCATCAGCACGCAGGAGGGTTCTTGCAGGGGCTGGTCCCCGGAGCTGAGCCCCCTCCACCCTGCCGGGGGGGACACCCTGGGCCGGAGCCCCATGGAGGACCTGACATGCTCTGTGACCTGACACCCAGCTCCCAGGGGGACGAAGCCAGCACCCCCAATCCAGGTCTCCCCCACCACCTGTCCGTCAAAACTGTGGGTGTGGACCCCGGTGGACTAGAGCAACCAATCCAGAGACGCTCGCGTGTGTGTGTGTGTGTGTGTGTGTGTGTGTGTGTGTGTGTGTGTGAGTGCTCTATCAGGGAGTAATTGCACATCAACAAAGCAATGAATCGATCCCATCAGTCCGATACTAGCCCATGAATCCCTCTGCAGGCTCCTGCAGCACATGGAAGAACCCAGGAAGATCACAGGCCGGTGGGTGCCGAGTCTTGTGGATCTAGGGGTGGTGGACACATCCCCAGGGCTCTGGCTTACATTGACGTGGCTCCACATGGCTTGTCCACAGGAAGGTGAAGCAGAGAGAGACAGGGAAGGGGGGTAGTGAGGAGGAGAGAGAGAGAGAGAGAGAGGCCCATCTCTGCTGGTGGCAGAATCGAGAGAGTTCCCAGAATCCTCATGAGAAGGCCCTGCCCACAGAAGGGATCATCAGGCCGTGGCTTCATTGACAGGCCAGACACCACCCCTTCCTTCTTGGGTCAAGTCGACAGGAAACTGTCTCTTCCGCGTGGTGTCATCAGTGTCTCAGACACCCGCAGTGTCGCCCGTGGTAGACAGGGATCTGCAGAGCCTCCAGATGGCGGCAGACCAGCAAGAGAGGCCCCATGAACTCCCTGGACACGTCAGGCATAAGGGCTTGGTGGGTCACGGCAGAACACGGTCAGATACAGAGCTCGAAGCTGCGCCTCTGGGGCTTCAGGCACCAGCAGGGCTCAGTGGAGCTTCCAGGCTGAGAGAGACTAGGAAGAAAGGCCTGGTGGTCTGATTTTTAAAAAGAGTCAGCCCACAAAAGCCCCGGGGATCATGATCCCTGCCGAAGGCAGGCAGGACCGGGTGGTGTGAGGTCCTCCTGTGCATGTGACCCCGTGGGCAGGACCTGAGGCGACTCCAACCCCAACCCAGCTTACGGCGACCCTGCAGGACAGGGTGGAGCTGCTCCTGTGGGTCCCCCAGGCGGTCAGTCTGCACGGGAGCAGACGGTCTGGTCTCTCTCCCCAGGAGCTAATGGATAGAGAGATATGTAGATAGATAGATATGCAGATAGAGAGATAGATATGCAGATAGAGAGATAGATATGCAGATAGAGAGATAGATATGTAGATAGAGAGATGTAGATAGATATACATATCGATAGATAGATAGATAGATAGATATGCAGATAGAGATAGAGATATGTAGATAGATAGATGTGTAGATAGATAGATATGTAGATAGATCGATATGTAGATAGATAGATAGACAGATAGATAGATAGATAAACAGACACACTGCCATCCATGCTCTGGACACGGTAACATCAGAAGCCTGGGTAAGGTGTGTGTTTTCTCCAAAGTCACCGTGCTCGGACACTGACTTCACTCTGCGAATGTTCTACAAAAGGGTCTCAAGCCAGAAGAAGCCGGTTTGGATGGTTATCAGGGCTGGGGGGTGGGGCACAGTGGTTACTCATGGGGCTGCTTGCCGCAAGGTCAGCAGTTCAAGACCACCAGCCACTCCTCAGGAGAAAGACCAGACCATCAGCTCCCGTGCAGACTGATTGCCTGGGAGACCCCCAGGGGCAGCTCCGCCCTGTCCTGCAGGGTCCCCGTGAGTCGGTGTCCACTTGAGGGCTGCATACTTTGTGTTGGGTCCCCTCACCCTGTCTCAGCTGTTGTGGGCAGTGGAGTCCAGTTAGAATCTGAGAGACCCTGTGAGACCTAGTAGAACTGCCCCCACCAGCGTGGTCCTGAGGCTGTTGGTGTTAAATGGGGGGAGGGGGCATCCTGTCCTCTCTCCCCTGCAGTTCCTATGGGCTCCAACATCCAAGCTTCCCATCAGCGTCCAGGTCCTGACAGGGGGTGAAGTCCCGGGACACCTAAGCTGCTTGTGGTCGGCAGCTGGACGCAGCGGGTGGGGGTGATGCCCCCACAATATGATCACAGCTCAGCCCTGCCGGCTCCCTTCACCAGACAGAAATGGGCTGCACCAGACGCCCGCCCCCCCCCCCCCCCCGAGCTCCTGCAGATCACTCTGTGTGTGACCACCCGCAGCCCTATGTGCCCCAAGAGACCCTTCCTCCACGGGAATGTGGGGGCAGCTCACCATCCCCAACACATACGCTCTTCCCCGTGAGAACGGGCCACACAGGGGTGGGGGTCTGGGGAGATGGGAGCTGTTTCCCAGACGCTGATGACCGTTTAAAAAGCACTGATTTCTGGTCCACAAATCTACACAGAATCATGACACCCTTCACACAAGTCACACACACACGATGCACACGCATGCACACACGCATGCACACGAACACATAGACACAGGCGCGCACACACGGAAACACAGGCGCACGTGCACACACGACACACACCCATATGCACACGCATGTGTGCACGCACACGCACACACGTAGACACACAGGAACACACACACAGGACAGGCCCCGCTTCAAGCTGCAGTGCACTTTCCCACCATTAAAATTAAAAAGGAAGGAAAGATGTAAAAAAAACGAGATGGCTTGTCGTGATTTGCACTTAATGGGGAGAGGAGGTCATTACACCCACTTGTCCGCTGATGGATGGCGGGGCTGGGATTTCACTTAGGCCCCCCGCCCCCCGCCCTAACACGGTAATAAATAACCGTGTCCTATTACGGCAATTTATTTGGTTGGGGGGGGGGGGTTTAGAGGCCCAGCTTCAAATTATGATGATATGTAGTGACCGGCCGGCTGGTAATTGCCGGCTCTGTGAGCTGGCTCCCAGGGTCTTGTTTCCCGTCATGTAAGTGGTTTAAAGCCTAAGCTTTTAATAGCAGGGGGGGGGCAGCAGGGTGGGGGCAGGGGGGAGGCCAGACTGTGACTTTCAACACTTCAGCCCACTCTGATCGTTCGCCTGCTAATTGCCTCTTGGAAACAGCAGTGTGAGGGGGGGGGTGTAAAAAACAAAGAAAGAAACATGGGGGTTTTCCCACCCACCCCCAACCTCAGGGGTGGGGTGGGCATGACGCCCTAAATGTGGTGAATTCCTGGGTGGATGCAGGACTCCACTCCGGAGCTGGATGGGGGAGGCGGGCGGGGGTTGTGAAGCAGACAGGCCGAGCCCTGTGTGCTGTGGCAGGTGCTGCTTTTCCGCGGAGGGGCCAAGAGGAGGGAGCTTGGAGCCCCCGTCCACAGAGGGTCACCTGACCCAAGCTGGGGACACCTGTCTACAGGTTGATCACCTGGCCCAAGCTGGGGACCCCTGTCTACAGGTTGATCACCTGGCCCAAGCTGGGGACCCCTGTCTACAGGTTGATCACCTGACCCAAGCTGGGGATCTCTGTCTACAGGTTGATCACCTGGGGCTCCCCGTCTACAGGTAGATCACCTGGGCTCCCTGTCTACAGGGGAGTCACCCAATTCAAAGTGGCTTTAGAGAGACAGAGACAATGCAGGCTCCTGCATATCCTCCCCTCCCAGATAAAGAATTCCTCCAGGAATGTGGGAAGAAAAGATATCTTTATGTATCCGTCTGTCATCTGTCTGTCTACCTGACTACCTACCTCCCTCACCATCTCTTCCCATCTCCATCTCCACATTTATCGACGTCTGTCTCTAAGTCTATGCCCCAGACCCTCTCCACGCACGTGCGCATATCTGCATGCATGTGCATGCACGTACATCCCTCTCCACTCACGTGCGCATATCTGCATGTGTGTACATGTGCGTCCCTCCCCATGCACGTATGTATATCTGCATGTATGTGCATGCACGTACATCCCTCTCCATCCACGTGAGCATATCAGCATGTACGTGCATGCACGTCCCTCTCCACGCACACATGCGTACCTCTATGCATCCACACCTGTACATGTCCCTCTCCATGTATGTGCATATGTGTTTATGTCTATGTCCGTCTCTATCTTCATCTCCCTACCTCTTCCTTGACACATAAATTTGCATATTCATATGCTATACAAATACATGCATGCTATCTGAACACATAATGCACATGCACATGTGCCCATGCACTGCATACACTAAACATACACACATACTCGAACTATGCATGTCCCTGCTGGTGCAGTGGATGATGTGTCGAGGAACTCCCCACAAGGTCAGCGGTTCAAACCCACCAGCTGCTCCAAGGGAGAGAGACCAGAACATCTGCTCCCGTGCAGACTGACCTCCTGGGAGACCCACAGGGGCAGCTCCGCCCAGTCCTGCAGGGTCCCCGTGAGTCAGCGTCCACTCGATGGCAGTGTGTTTATCTATCTATCTATCTATCTATCTATCTATCTATCTATCTCTCTATCTATCTATCTATCTATCTACATATCTCTCTATCCATTAGCTCCTCAAGAGAAAGACCAGACCGTCTGCTCCCGTGCAGACTGACAGCCTGGGAGACCCCCAGGGGCAGCTCCGCCCTGTCCTGCAGGGTCCCCTTGAGTCGTTGTCCACTCGAGGGTCGTGATTTTGGTCTGATTTGCTGTGAGAGTTTTGCTACAGTGTTGGTTAAAGAGAGAAGGCTCCCCTTCCCTGCCAGAGATGGGGCTCAACTCCCAGCCAGGGCCCTGTGTGCACATTCTCCTCCTGTCTGTCCCCGAGGCCTGTGTGCAGATGTGATGCTCAGAGGGTTTCCACAGAAGCCCCAGAGTCAGAGACCAGGAAGAAAGGCCAGGTGAGTGACTCCCGTGAAAACCCTGTGGGCCCCAGGAGGACCTGGTCTGATGGTGAACTGGAAGATATGTGTGTTTTCCTCAATGGACCAGAAAAGGCAAATCCATCGACACTCGTCTGTGTGTGAGGAAAGACTTGATGTCAAAGAGCAGTTGAATGTTGAGAAAACAGCCCAGCCCCATCCAGGGCAAGTCCATCAGTCCAATATTAGCCCACATGTCCAATACCGATCCATAAATTCCTCTTCAGACGCACGCAGCTCATGCAATGACACGGAATGCAGGAGGATCACAGGCCGGTGGGTGTGAAGTCTTGTGGATCCAGCGGCCGTGGAAGCATCGCAGCGCTGGTGTGGCCTCCACGTGGCTCCTCCAGCTCCAGAGAGTGTGTCCCGTCTCCAGTGAGCTCTTTATCTCCGTGGCGCCTCCAATGAGGTCCTCCAGCTGCGACCTGATGGACAGGCTAGACGCCGCCCCTTCGCAAGCTGACGCCAGTCTATGCAGCTACCCCAAAATACCCTTAGGGTTTCAGACACCAGCAGGGTCGCCCAGCGTGCACAGGGCTCGACGGAGCTTCCAGACAGAGACAGACGAGGAAGAAAGGACTGGGGATCCCGTTTTCAGGACCAGCCCCTGAACAGCGCACACAGCTGAGTCCACAGCTCAGGGGAGGCAGTGAAGAGCCGCGCAACATCTTGTTCTTAGGCTCTCTGGGTCCCACAGGAAGGGGCAGGGTCCCCGGGGACCCTGAGTGATAACGCTGGCCGGGCAGCAAAGGAGCTGTGAGCAGGGGTTGGGGCGAGGGGCTTCAAGGGACCCCGCTTCCTGGCTGAGGCCCGTGCCCGCCTGCTGTGGAGACAGAAGCCAGGAGAACCTCACGGTGCCTCTTCAATCCATCACGAATCAATTAACGTCCGCATGGAGACGCTGCTGCTCCCCATGCGTGCGCGCGCGCGTGTGCGCGCCTGGTGTGTTTATGAACCCGCGTAAGCCGCCCTCGGGGACCCACTAAACAATGAGGCTTTGTCCTGTGGAACATGGACGCCTGCAATCATGACTCTCTCTGTCCCTGCCCCACCTTCTCTCCTGGGGGGACGGGGTGCAGGGGGGCGTGCTCGTGACTAGCTCCAGGCATGTGTGCAAGAAGCCCCCGCGCGCTCCCACGGGGACGCCTGCGCCCTGGCGGGTCCACATCCTCAATCGCTGTTTCTCTCCGGGGCTGCCCTCGCTGGGTCCCCACCCTGCCTGTGACACGCACTCTTAGTCATTGGGGTGCTGCGCCCTGGGGACCCAGTTTTCTCGGGTCCGCAGTGGTGGGAAGTGCTGCCAAGTCAGCCCTGCCTGTAGTGACCCCTCCAACTGCAGGCCCAGACGCCGCCCCGTCCGCACGCTGCCCAGGCCTGCCCGGTGACCACAAGAACAGGATGCCCCTGCATGTCCATTAGCTGCTTTCTCTGGCTCGGACCACCAGGCCTTTCTTCCGCGTCTTTCTCATTCTGGGAGATCAGCCGAAGCGTCTCCCGGATGGGTGGCCTGGCTGTTACTTGGAAAACCGGGCGGACTAGAGAAGCAAACTGATTGACACTCCTGTGTGTGTAAGAGACAGCTTTAAACCAAAGAGCAATTGAATATTGAGAAAATATGCCAGCCCAGCCAGATCAAGTCCACAGGTCCAATATAAGCCCACACGTCCGACACCAGTCCACAAAGTCCTCTTCAGATGCACGCAGCTCATGCAATGACGCCGAATGCAGGAGGATCACAGGCCGGTGGGTGCAGAGTCTTGTGGATCCAGTGCAGAGTCTTGTGGATCCAGTGGCGGTGTCAGTGTCTCGGCGCTGGCAGGGGGCGGGGGTGAGTCTCCACGTGGCTCCTCCAGCTCTCTGTGGGTCTCCACAGCAGGAAAGGGAAGGCGGAGAGAGTGGATCTGGCCCCCAGTGAGCTATTGATCTCCGCGGGACCTCCAACTGAGGTCCTGCAGCTGCAGCCGATTGACAGGCTAGACTCCACCCTGTCACTCAAGCTGATGGGAGACGATGTCACAGCCACAACTGGCAGCACAGCTTCCAGCCTGCACATCACATGCCTTCTGCCGGGACCCCCGAGGTGTCCATCGGCTGATATCTCAAAGTGGGTCTCTAGGCCTCTCTTCCTTGTCTCTCTCAGGCTAGAAGCTCCTCTGAGAGCCGTCCACTCTGGGTGACCCTGCTGCATCTGACACCCTGAGGACACAGCTTCCAGCCTCTGCCGGGACCCCCCAGGATTTTCAGGGGCTGGGGTTGAGAAGTGGGTCTCCAGGCCTGGGCTCTCTCAGTGCTGAAACCCGTCCACCACGGGCGACCCTGCTGGGGTTTGCGAGCTTGGCAACAGGGCTTGCAGGGTCCGCTCTCCATGTGGCTGCCAGGGCAGGACCTCTGGCCCTCCTGCTCTCAGGGTGGCCGGACAGGCCGGGCAGGGCCTCCTCTGTTCACCTAGCCGCTCTAAGTGGGATGGAGCGGATGGCAGCTCAGGGCCACAGCACAGCCACCAGGGCGGCATCTGCCTTCCTTCCTGCTGCGGGCACTTCTGGAGCAGCATCTCCCTCTGCGTCCCTGGGTGCAGCCCAGGGCAGCACCCGGGCAGCAGAGGAAACACTGCCCACCTCTCAGTGCGTGGCCCTCGGCGCCTCCTGTCTGTGCCTCTGTGACCCTCTTACTCCCTCCCACTGTCCATGGTGCTGTCTTCTGCAGCAAATTATGCCTCCCAGTCAGGGTCAGCGGTTAGAAACCACCAGACGCTCTGAGGGAGAAAGACCAGACCGTCTGCTCCCGTGCAGACTGACAGCCTGGGAGACCCCCAGGGGCAGCTCCGCCCTGTCCTGCAGGGACCCTGTGAGTCGGCATCCACTCGATGGCAGTGTGTCTATCTATCTATCTATCTATCTATCTATCTATCTATCTATCTATCTATCTACATATCTATCTATCTATCTATCTGTCTATCTATCTATCTGTCTGTCTATCTATCTGAATATGTATCTATCTATCTATCTACATATCTCTCTATCCATTAGCTCCTGGGGAGGAAGACCAGACCGTCTGCTCCCGTGCAGACTGACAGCCTGGGAGACCCACAGGGGCAGCTCTGCCCTGTCCTGCAGGGTCACTGTCCACTCGAGGGCAGGGAGCTTGGATTTGGAGTTCATTGGGGATCATCCCTCCTGGGACGTTCACAGCCCCCAAACCCCAGCTCTCAGCAGCGCAGCCCCTAGAGCAGGGGTTCTCAACCTCCCTAAGGCCCCGGCCCTTTCATACAGTTCCTCATTGGTGGTGACCCACAACCCTAAGATTATTCTCGTTGCTACCTCATCACTGCCATTTTGCTACAGTTATGAATCGTCATGTCCATACCTGATAGGTAGGATGTATTTTCATTGTTTCAAATGGAACATCATTAAAGCATAATGATTAATCACACAAACAATACATAATTATAGATTGTGAGATATGTATTTCTAATGACAAATCAATGAAATGTGGTCTGGAAGCAGGGTGCCGTGTGGGTAAGTCTTCACGCCGGGTGCTTGCAGGCAGGCGCATCTGCATGTGGACGGACCCGCCTGGAGACGATAGAGGAGCGGTGTCTCAGCTCCCAAGACCATCGGAAATATGTACTTTCCCACTGTTGTAGGCAACCCCTGAGAAAGGGTCCTTCGACCGCCAAAGGGGTCGCGACCCACAAGTGGAGAACCCTTGATCTAGAGGCAGACCTGTGCCCAGGGCCCACCTCCCTCCTCCCGCTGCGAGTGTGAGCATCCCTCTGCCCCGTCCTCTCCCTGCGGTCACTGCTCGTGATGCCCACACAGCTCCCCCTCCTCCTGATGCTGGCTTTTGTTCTTAATCAGCTCACAGTCCATTCATGCATTGAGGCCACCATGCTTTACAAAACATTGTCTTTCCCCCCTCCCTCGTGAACCCTTGATAATTTACCATTTTTTTCATGTCTTGCACTCACCGCTGTCTCCCTTCACCCACCTTTCTGCTGCCCGACCTCTGGGAGGGGGCTACATGTCGATCATTGTGATCGGTTCCCCCTGCATCCCCCCACGCTGGCTTTAAATAAGCCTGAGAAACCCCCGCCTGCCTGGCCTGGTGCAGCACAGAGAAGCCATCGGTGGCTCCGTGGGACACGGGATCCCGGGCGGCTGGGGGTGAGGGCGTGGGGCTCACAGGAAAGGCCAGGCTCGGTGCTCAATGTGAACCGTTGAAACACTCTCAAGTCGGCTCCTGCAGGAGGCTGACCCAAGGCCCTGCGTGTTTCCATCTCTGTCTCTCTTTTATGAAATACTTTTATTGGCAGCTCTTACTGCATCGTGTCAAGCACATCCGTCCACAGGTTTTCATTGTCATTTTCAAAGCACTGTCTTGCTACCTGAGCCCCTGATATCAGCTCCTCATCCCCCCTCCCTCCCTCCCGAACCCTTCATCATTTATAGATCATTTTCATATCTTATGTTGTCCTCCGTCTCCCTTCACCCCTGGCTGCTGCTTCGGAGTGGACGGGACAAGGAGAGAAGATGTCTAGAAACGATGGTGGACACCTTCGTGCAAATGTGCTCGACGCAAATGCTGTGTGGGATGTTCCACGGGCTGCACGAGCCCCCAGAGGATCAGAGAAGAAAGAGAAAGCAGCAGGGAGCCATGGATCCCCGCGGGCACGTGCGGTGAGAGGAGGGGTGCAGGGGGGAAGGGGCAGCTGATGGCACGACTAGAATCCCACCCGATGGGATCGCACATCAGGATTGTATGCGAATATCCGGATAGGTAGGATTGCGTAAGAAAACTATCCCAGCAACAACCAAGAAAGGGGATTAGGGGTCCTGGGGTTATGGTGGGGGAGGGAGGGGACAAAGGGGAGCCGGTATAAAGAAGAAAGAAAATGGTTCTAGACGGGTCCCGGCAGCAGTTGTCCACCCCTGCTTGATGTGACCGGACGGTGGGGATGTGGTGCTCTCTGTAGAGAGCCCCACGAACACGTTTACAAAGAGGAAAAAGGCCAAGAAGGCTCCTGCCACCATCCAGTGGACGGCATCCATCAGGATCAGGTTCTGGATTCTGGAGCCTCCTTGGGTGGGAATGACCTCGACCCCTGGCTTCGCCCGAGGAAGAATTGACCCCGAAGCCTGGCTTGTGATCCGAGTGGGTTTTCATGGCGAATCGAAGGGGTTTGCGTGTTAAAGCACCTCGTGACTCTGCCCACCACATGGTGGCCTGAGGTCAGAGGGAGACCGCAGCCGGCCGGAGAATCAACTGGAAAAGAGGGTGGTGGTCCCCAGGGCGCGGCTTTTTAGGGCCTTTTGCTGGGAGGCGTGGTGGACGGTATTGCTTGACCCCATTGGCTGAATCAAGCCCACCTGGCCTGGATTGGGCCAGTTCAGGTGTACCGTCCCCCTGGGTAAGGGCGTGCATCTGCACATGCCCGTTTGCCTTCATTGGCTCCCAACCTCCTGTAGGGCGTCCCTGGGTGTGGAGAGGGACAGCCCCCTGTCCTGCGACCTAACAGAAACTCCTGGTGGCCGGAGTCCAGGAAGCACAAGGCCTGGCCACTGTGTGGACGCCGCCCTGCACTGGTCCATCCAGGTGTAGGGGTGGGGGGCACGGCCAGGGGATTGGAGAAGAAACCCAGAAACGGCCAGCGGCATGTTGTGAGGTCACACACATCCCTGCCGCACCCATCAGTGGCCCCACACACGGATGGCCACCCGTGGGGAAGGTGGACAGCCCGCCGGCCAGAGAGCTAGAAGTCACCGTTCCTTGTTCCTGCAGAGGCCCGGCGCCGGACGATGCCCGAGTTGCTTTCCGATAATTGAGTTGCTCTTACTTCATTAAGTGCTAATTGGTGCCGAGGAAGAAAAATAGGTGAGGTTTATGCAAAATGATGGCCAGGCTGAAAGAACAATATGCGGCCGCCCCTCTCCTCCGGAGGCCAGAGTGTATTCCTGAGGCCCAGGAGCTGCCGGCCACCTGCCTTCCAAGGGCACCAGGAAGGGGGAAGCCCAGGTACAAACCACGGATGTGCACCTGTGCTTGTTGCTCCAAGATGGGCTGTCTGAGGCAGCTGACCACGAACTGGCCAGCAATTGAGAATGATGACACGCTGTCCATCTGCCTGGGACACGAGCTCCCTGCCCCCCAGGACGTCCTGGACAGAACTTGTCCCGGCCTGAGGCATCCCCCGGTGAATGAGATGCAGTCATTCTTCGGAAGCCCTGGTGGCAGGTGGGTTATCCCACAAGGTCAGCAGTTCAAAGCCACCAGCTGGAGTAAGAACAATGAGTCCCTGCTCCACAGCACCTGGGAACAATCCTACCCAGGGTACAACGGTGCACGCACTTGCAACAATGTATCCAGGACAGTGCCCCAGCACTTGCAACAATGTATCCAGGACACTTCATCCGCATTGCAACAATGTATCCAGGACACTTCATCCGCATTGCAACAATGTATCCAGGACACTTCATCCGCATTGCAACAATGTATCCAGGACACTTCATCCGCATTGCAACAATGTATCCAGGACACTTCATCCGCATTGCAACAATGTATCCAGGTCACTTCATCCACATTGCAACACTGCAGACAGACCTTTACCACGGGCCAGGTAGGGACTGACAGCCTCAGAAACCCACAGGGCCGCTGTGAGCTGGTCGGAGCTGCCTGGTGGCGGTGAGTTGGGCTTTGGTGTTGGAGATGGTCTCCAGCTAAAAGAAGACGTAAAGGTGCACCTCCTTATGGTTCCACGGGGACTCCAGTGGGTCACTCGGCCTCCATGAATCCAAACAGTCTGGATTCCATAAGCGTTTGATGCTCTGTCCTGATTCCCCTCCCCCCATGTCACCAGGCTTCTTTCTGCGGCTCTTTGATCGGAACGTGCTGCTGGACCGCTGCGCACGCTCTAGGTCCTCCTGTCTCCCGAGAGGGGAGGATGTTGGAAATGGGAACCCAGGGTTCTGCTTGTGTTCCCTTTCCGCCAAGGGTGTCCGTCAGAAGCCACCTGAAGGGCTCTCCATTCTCTCCGGGGGGAGGTCCAGAGGAGGCCCTGTGGGGTGCGGGTCTGGATTGAAGAAAGGATCTGCCTGGCAGTACCACAAGTCTCACCAACTCCACCCAGGCCTCCTGCCTCCAGCTCTCCACAGCCCCTCTTACCCACTCGGATCAAGAAGGCAGGCGCCCGTAGATCATCTGTGTCCCTTGCTGCCGAGGGAGGGCTGGGCAGCACGGGCGGGTCCCCAGCGGCGGTCACGGCGTCCACTTTGGGGCCAGCTGCATCGTCCCTGGGGATTGTGGGGGATGCTGCTGGTATCCACGAGAGGAGATGGCTAGAGGGTGACTCCCTGTCTTCTATTTTCTCCACGGGTTTCCGGGTCACCTCTCACGGCTCCCGGAATCTGCCTGTTGGCTTCACGGTGAACTGTAAGAGGAGGTCCTTGCACGGGAACATCTGAGAATAATGACATGCGAGGCGCAGCTACATGTGCAGAACGTCCTGCGTTGCAACAATGTGTGCGAAATGTTTCCCCACCATTGTATCAATGAATGAGCATGTATCGTCAACATTGCAACAATGTATGAAGATGTAGCACCAGCATTGTAACAATGTATGAAGATGCATCCCCAGCATTGTAGCAATGAATGGAAATGTATCCCCAGCATTGTAACAATGTAGGAAGTCGTATCCCCAGCATTGTAGCAATGTATGAAGTTGTATCCCCAGCATTGTAACAATGTATGGAAATGTATCCCCAGCGTTGTAACAATGTAGGAAGTTGTATTCCCAGCATTGTAACAATGCATGAAGATGTATCATCAGCATTGTAACAATGTATGAAGTTCTATCCCCAGCATTGTAACAATGTATGAAGATGTATTGTCAGCATGGCCACAGTGTGTTAGAATGTGTCCCCGGCGGTAAGACATTCCAGACAAACTGTGAATGGTGAGTGAGGAGAGCTAGCAGGTGGCCAGCAAGACGTCTCTTCATTACTGACCGCCATCCTCCAACCAAGCTTGGCCCAGACTTTGCAGCCGGGCGTTTTGGAAGAACAAACAAAGGCACCCCAAGCGCTTGGCTCGGGTGCCACCGAGCCGAGAGGGGTTGATGTCCACATGGCCGAGAACCCCTGCGCGCTGGGCAGCACTGTTGCCTGGCGGTCATTAAAGGAAAGCGTGCGGCCTCCCTGCTCCCTGGCTTTGCGATTATCATGATGATTATTGCTGGGGGGAGCGGTTAGAAAACTGCAGAGGAGACATCGCTGGGGCTGGCAGCCTGCCGACAGCCGTGACCACGACGGCCTACAGCCCCATCCGCAGAGTGGCCTGTGGGGCCATTACCTGCCCACACCCCCAGCCCAGCTCAGCCTCTGGGCGATGACAGAATTAAACTCCGGGAGCAATATGCCGCCGCCGCCGCCCCGGCGGGTCCGCGAGAGGCATTCGCAAAGGGAGCCTGGCCATCCATCTTGCGGTCCACGAGCGTGAGAACGTTTGTGGGGTGACGGGGACTTTGAATAAAACTCATTTCATTTGCCGGCCTGCTTAGGCCGGCGCCCTGCAAGGAGCCATCAGTCAGGGCCCCAGCCCGGCGGGCGGGCAGGCGGGCGAGCGTTCCTCTCCTCTGGAAAATTATCTCAGGAAGCATTTCCATATCTCTACAAGCAGCACTGCCACAAAAGGGCCCTCACCACACCCGCCACCCCTCCAGGCTCCAGCTCACTCATTGCCTTTAACCCCCAAACACCCAGAGCACAAAACCAAACGGGCTGCTTGTGGGTGGGCTTCAACCCTGGGGGGGGGGCGGACGGAGGTGCTCAGAGAAGACCACCCCAGAGCACCTGCCTGCACAGCACTGCGGGTGGGTTCCCAGGTCGGCCTCTCCAAGCCGACTCACTGGACAGCTGTAGGGATGGACGGCGGCCACCCCCAGAGCCGGTCAGTGCAGAGTGAGCTCCTCAGGGTGCCCTTTGGGTAGAACATCCCAGACCTGCTTGCACGGCAGCTCAGGGTGGACGCAGACCTCGGGTCTTGTGGTCAGTACCCCAGGAATGAGCCGTCTGCCCTGCCAAACCCCCTGCTGTGGCCAACCCCCCTGCCAACTCACGGGGACTCTGCAGGACAGGGCGGAGCTGCCCCTGGGGGTCTCCCAGGCGGTCAGGCTGCACAGGAGCGGACAGCCTCGTCTGTCTCCCTTAACGCGGCTGGTGGATTTGAACTGCGGACCTGGTGAGCAGCCCAGCGCTCCCCAGGGGTCCTTTAACCCCAGCCACTCGGACATGCACCCTGCCACTGCCCAGAGCCGCCATTGCGAAACGACACCAGTTCCCAACGCTTTACACAGAGCCAGGCACCGACACCAGGAGCCAAGTGAGCTCATGGGAACCAGGGTTGGGAAGGAGAGGGACAGACCGGGCATCGGATGCCCCGAGGGACGGCCGTGGGCGTGAAGAGAAACGTTCATGCGCGCTTGTCTGAATACTGCACCCGAGGCTCCGTGCAGAGCTTGCTGCGGTGGTGGGTGCTGCCTGGTCAGATCCGGCCACGGCGACCCTGCACCCGACAGACGGAACCACCGCCGGGCCTGCACCCCCACCACCGTGCCCATGCCTGAGCCCACCGTGTCCATGCATCTCGTCCAGGGCCTTCCTCTCTGTCACTGCCCCTCCGATTCACCAAGCAGGACGTCCTTCCCCAGGGACTGGTCTCTCCTGACGACACGTCCACAGTGCGTGTGACAAACCTCCCCGTCCCCCTCTAGGGAGCGCTCTGGGACAGACCCTCCCCGCCTCTAGGGGGCGCTCTGAGACACAACATCACTGTCCCTGCCTCTAGGGGGCGCTCTAGGACAGAACGTCCCCGCCTCTAGGGGGCCCTCTGGGACACAATCTCCCTGTCCCCGCCTCTAGAGAGTGCTCGGAGAAAGAACCTCCCGCCCCGCCTCTAGGGGGCGCTCTGAGACAGGACCTCCCCGTCCCCCCCTCCAGGGGGCGCTCTGGCCGGGCTTCCTCCCTCGCGCTGGGCTGTCTGTGGTACTTCCTGTCTTCCGCCCCAGCCCCGCGCTCCACGGCGCGGTCTCCTCTCCGCTTCTCCCTCGGGAACGGGGCGCGCCCGGGATGCGCCGCCTCCCGGACGGAAATTCCGTGTCCTCACGTCGTAAATCCATCGCGGGAGCCTCGCGCCGCCCCCGCCGCCCGGCCATTAATCAAATCCAGCGCGCAGCCGCCGGACAGACGGAATCTACAGCCTCGTTTGCAAAGGAGCAGCGGAGCGCGGGCGGGGGGGGGGGGGGGGGGGGAGTGGAGGGGGCGGGGGGCTGCTCCCCGTG
Organism: Tenrec ecaudatus; assembly: GCF_050624435.1. Classification (NCBI taxonomy): domain Eukaryota; kingdom Metazoa; phylum Chordata; class Mammalia; order Afrosoricida; family Tenrecidae; genus Tenrec; species Tenrec ecaudatus. The sequence goes on from NC_134549.1 coordinate 20,111,269, forward strand.
ACAGCCCCTCCCCCAGAGCAGCGGGGCCCCTCCCCCAAGTCTACTGAGTCTGAGCCTGCGGACGAAGGACGACAGATGACCCCGGGCTGCCAGTCTGCTGGGAGCAGAGACATGAGGGACGGAGGGAGGGAGAAGATCGATAGATGATAGATCGATAGATCGATATGTAGATAGATAGATAGATAGATAGATAGATGATAGATGATAGATAGATAGATAGATAGATAGATAGATAGATAGATAGATAGATAGATATGTAGATAGATAGATAGATATGCAGATAGATGGATAGATAGATAGATAGATAGATAGATAGATAGATAGATAGATAGATAGATGATAGATAGATAGATAGATAGATAGATAGATAGATAGATAGATAGATAGATAGATAGATAGATAGACTGGATAGATAGATAGATAGATAGATAGATAGATAGATAGATAGATAGATAGATAGATAGATAGATAGATAGATAGATAGATAGATAGAGGGATAGATAGATATGTAGATAGATAGATATGTAGATAGATAGATATGTAGATAGATAGATGGATGATAGATAGATACATAGATAGATGATTCATAGATAATAGATGATTGCTAGATATATAGATAGATAGATACATTGATAGAGATGATAGATATATGATAGATACATAAAAGATAGACAAATAGATGATAGATTGATATATAGTGAGATAATAGATACATGATAAATATGTAGGTAGATAGATGATAGATAATAGATGAAAGCTAGTGATAGATGATAGATATATGATTGATAGATAATAGAGAGAAATGATAGATATATGAAAGATAGATATATAGATGATAGATAAATTGATATATAGAGATGATAGATACATGAGAGATAGATAGATGGATAGATAAACACATTGCCATGGGGGGGATGGATGGATAGATAGATACATAGATAGATAGATAGATAGATAGATAGATAGATAGATAGATAAACACACTGCATCAGCGAGCCTGCAGGACAGGGCGGAGCTGCCCCTGGGGGTCTCACAGGCGGTCAGTCTGCACGGGAGCAGACGGTCTGGTCTCTCTCCCAGGAGCAGCTGGTGGGTTTGAACCACTGACCTTGAAGAGCAAAGTCCTGCTGGCAACCCACTGAGCTGCCACGGCTCCTTCTAAACCAGCTAGACCGTGTGTCGCCCTGACCTTGGAACCTACACAGCAGACCCTGCTGTAAGTCCACCCAGCAGGGGCCACAGTCCCCTCACGAGTCACCACGTCGCCCCCGGGCCCACTTTTCAGAGATCTGTCACGGGCTCTGTCTTCCGAAGAATCCCGGGCTGGCAGATTCAAAGTCCATGCTCTGCGTGGTTAGCCCTCCAATGCCTGTCTGGCTGCGGCTCCAAACTCGTTCTCCAAACCTAGGAGGTAGGGAGGGCGCGGCTCCCACGGCCCCCTCATCCATGTCTGAGGAGCATTCCACCTGCACTCCCTCCAGGACAGACGGGCTTTCCTTCTGGACGGCGCGCTGCAGTCCAGGGCCTCCCAGAAGTGGGGCCGACGCATCCCCAAGGGAGCCATCTTACTCCCAGGCCGGCTTCCGGGCCACCTCCCAGGAGATCCACCTCAAGAGAGCCCATCCTTTGGTCCCATGGCAGCGGCAGGACCGACACCGTGTTTCTGTGTCTGGTTAACCCCGAACAGCTGTGTGCATGACAGCAAGCGAGCATCAGCCTGGCCCAAGGGCACGGTGCAATCCCCCTCCTCCTTCTAAGTGAGGCAGCGGGGAGTGGGGAGCACGTGGAACACTGGTGACGGGTGAGACGTTCAAGCCAACGAGTCGGTGCACGGGACAGAGTGGAAGCTGTTTGCCCAGCAGGGGGTACCGTCTCCAGAGCACTGTGGGGACTCATTGTCCAGCTGATGGACTGGTCGCTATAAAGCCTGGGCGGGCTCCCTGTGAGTCCCAATGGCCCGTGGTGGTGGCTTCGTTGGCGTCGGCCTCGGGAAGCTGTCAGCTAGCACGCTGACTTGTAAGAGGCTTCGGCTCAGCCCCTCGAGCTCTGCATTGGCAGCTCTAACATCCCACCTGTCAATGGAGAAGTAGCTAGCCCATCATATTCGTGAACTTGAACCTTGACCCCGCAGCCAGAAGGAGGCAGACACAGAAGAAACCTCTGCTATTAACACCATTTATTCTACGGGGAGGTGACAACTTTGGCAAATAGCCCGTAATTAGATTTGACCCGGGTGGGGATCAGCACTTTAGCTCGTTATGAGCTATTGATTTTCTGTGGATGGGCAAGGGGAGGCCAGATTTCAGCCTGTTACCATGGTGATGATTCTTCATGATGGAAGAGGACCAGGGTGTGTTTCTATGGTGATGAGTCTCCGTGATGGAGGAGGACCAGGGTGTGTTTCTATGGTGATGAGTGTCCGTGATGGAGGAGGACCAGGGTGTGTTTCTATGGTGATGAGTGTCCGTGATGGAGGAGGACCAGGGTGTGTTTCTATGGTGATGAGTGTCCGTGATGGAGGAGGACCAGGGTGTGTTTCTATGGTGATGAGTCTCTGTGATGGAGGAGGACCAGGGTGTGTTTCTATGGTGATGAGTGTCCGTGATGGAGGAGGACCAGGGTGTGTTTCTATGGTGATGAGTGTCCGTGATGGAGGAGGACCAGGCTGTGTTACCATGGTGATGAGTCTGATGGAGGAGGACCAGGGTGTGTTTCTATGGTGATGAGTGTCCGTGATGGAGGAGGACCAGGGTGTGTTACCATGGTGATGAGTGTCCGTGATGGAGGAGGGCCAGGGTGTGTTTCTATGGTGATGTCCGTGATGGAGGAGGACCAGGGTGTGTTACTATGGTGATGAGTCTGATGGAGGAGAACCAGGCTGTGTTACCATGGAGATGAGTCTCTGTGATGGAGGAGGACCAGGGTGTGTTTCTGTGGTGATGAGTCTCTGTGATGGAGGAGGACCAGGCTGGGTTTCTATGGTGATGAGTCTCTGTGATGGAGGAGGACCAGGGTGTGTTTCTATGGTGATGAGTGTCCGTGATGGAGGAGGACCAGGCTGGGTTTCTATGGTGATGAGTCTCTGTGATGGAGGAGGAGCAGGGTGTGTTTCTATGGTGATGAGTGTCCATGATGGAGGAGGACCAGGGTGTGTTTCTGTGGTGATGAGGCTCCGTGATGGAGGAGGACCAGGGTGTGTTACCATGGTGATGAGTCTCCGTGATGGAGGAGGACCAGGGTGTGTTACTATGGTGATGAGTCTGATGGAGGAGGACCAGGGTGTGTTTCTATGGTGATGAGTCTGATGGAGGAGGACCAGGGTGTGTTTCTGTGGTGATGAGGCTCCGTGATGGAGGAGGACCAGGCTGGGTTTCTATGGTGATGAGGCTCCATCATCGAGGGGTACCAGGGTCTCTTACTGCATTGATGGGTCTCCGCCCACTAATTCCCGAAGTGTTGGTTCCTTGGTCTAATACCCGTGACATCAGCAGTTTGATCCCACCAGCCGCTCTGAGTAAGAAATGCCTGCTCTCGACTCGCGTAAAGTGCTCCCATCTTGGATCCAGCGGGCCGGCTCTCCCTCGTCCTCTGGGTCCAGTGATCCAGCACTCACTCGAGGCAGGTAATTCAGTGGGTTTAGAGCCAATGACTCCTTTAGAAAAAACAGCACCGCACCCAACCACACTCCTGCCGACGAGGGGAATCGAATGCCAGACATTGTCAGCGCGAGCAGACCGGCCCGGGTGTTCTCCAGGCTGTCCGTCCTCGCGGGTCTCCACAGCCTTAGCACGTTCTTCCTTGGGAGGTGAATAACCACAGCCGCCACCTCCATGCCGCAGCCGCCGCCAAAACAGCCGTGTCCTTGTCTTGCCCTGTCTGCTTTGAAAAGGCTGACGGCTGACATGTCGTTGACACGCAGTTCACATATCATGCAATGATATCACGCCAGTCACCTTCTCCAGGGGTGCCGTCGTCACCGCAACGACTTTAGGACCTTTTCCACACTCTTGCACACATTTCTATCAGCTCCTCATCCCCCCACTCCCCCCCCCGTGCCACAGAATCCCGGGATTCCCTGCACCGAGACGTCATCGAGAAGGTGTTACAACGATGAAATGAAGCAGGAAATCCGCAGTCGACAGGAAGCCAGAGCCTGCTAAAAACGAGAAGGGTGTTAAAACGAGTGAAAGAGAGATCTGTTGATAAACGGTTAAATTTTGGCCGCCAAATCTGCACGCGTCTGCTTTCCAACGCACTGTCGGGTGGTCACGCCATTCGCACCCCTGGTCCAGGGTCACACAGAGTCACCGGGCAAACTGCGAGAGGGCCTGGAAATGAATTTTGGGTTTCCGCTGTCGTCCATCGACTGCTGTGGACAAAATGGTCCGATCGAAGTGCGAGTCCATGTCCCTGCTCTGACTGCAGATTTTACTGGGCGTGACCCTGGAGGGCACAGGCTGATGAGCCAGTCCCCAGACCTGGTGCCTGACCCTCATGGCACAGGCGCGAACCATCGAGAACCCGGATGCTATTCAGAACCACGACCTTGTCTGAAAGGATCCCCGGGCGGGTCGACAGTTAGCCCAGCCCTTGGAGACTGACCACAAGAGTTAAAGGTTCAAGCTTGCCCAGAGATGCCTGAGAAGAAACTTCTGCCAATTTGTGTCACAAAAACAGGGACAAACATGTGCCGGGCCACGTAAGGAGGGGCAACGACCAGGACGGACGAGCAGACCCCTATGGGGGAACCTGGATGAACAAGGGCCCTCAGGGGCCACGGCCAGGCACAGGGCTCCTGCACGGGGTGTAACTCAAGACATCACACCGACGGAGAGGCCTCGCTCTCTGACTCTGTCGTCTCTGTGACTCAGTGGTCTCTGTGACTCTGTCATCTCTGTGACTCTGTAGTCTCTCTGTGACTCTGTCATCTCTGTGACTCTGTAGTCTCTGTGACCCTGTTGTCTCTGTGACTCTGTAGTCTCTGTGACTCTGTAGTCTCTCTGTGACTCTGTGGTCTCTGTGACTCTGTGGTCTCTGTGACTCTGTGGTCTCTGTGACTCTGTAGTCTCTGTGACTCTGTCATCTCTGTGACTCTGTGGTCTCTGTGACTCTGTCATCTCTGTGACTCTGTAGTCTCTCTGTGACTCTGTCGTCTCTGTGACTCTGTCATCTCTGTGACTCTGTAATCTCTGTGATTCTGTCATCTCTGTGACTCTGTAGTCTCTGTGACTCTGTCATCTCTGTGACTCTGTGGTCTCTGTGACTCTGTCATCTCTGTGACTCTGTAGTCTCTCTGTGACTCTGTCGTCTCTGTGACTCTGTAGTCTCTGTGACTCTGTCATCTCTGTGACTCTGTAGTCTCTGTGATTCTGTCATCTCTGTGACTCTGTAGTCTCTCTGTGACTCTGTCATCTCTGTGACTCTGTTGTCTCTGTGACTCTGTAGTCTCTGTGACTCTGTAGTCTCTCTGTGACTCTGTAGTCTCTGTGACTCTGTGGTCTCTGTGACTCTGTGGTCTCTGTGACTCTGTCATCTCTGTGACTCTGTCATCTCTGTGACTCTGTAGTCTCTCTGTGACTCTGTCATCTCTGTGACTCTGTAGTCTCTCTGTGACTCTGTCGTCTCTGTGACTCTGTAGTCTCTGTGACTCTGTCATCTCTGTGACTCTGTAATCTCTGTGACTCTGTCATCTCTGTGACTCTGTAGTCTCTCTGTGACTCTGTAGTCTCTGTGACTCAGTGGTTTCTGTGACCCTGTAGTCTCTCTGTGACTCTGTCGTCTCTGTGACTCTGTAGTCTCTGTGACTCTGTAGTCTCTCTGTGACTCAGTGGTCTCTGTGACTCTGTGGTCTCTCTGTGACTCAGTGGTCTCTGTGACTCTGTCTCAGAAGCACATCTTATCGGGGGCCGGGCTGGGGCCCTGCTTGTTTTCAGGGGACAGGTCACAGAGACTCAGCTCCGTGTCCATTCTCTAATGAGCTGTCATTGGAACAACAAGGCTGGGCTCACGCGTCTGCATGTGTGTGTGCGTGTGTGTGTGTGTGTGTGCGTATGTGTGTGTCCCCCTCTGAACCTGGAGGGGAGGGTGGCCGTGGTTCATTCGGGGCCCGCCGTGGAGGGGGGGGAGATCGGGTCTGCTCCAGGCTCCGTCTGCTCCCCCACAAAGGGAGCCTCAGGTGCAAAAGGAAGTGGAGGGATTGAGCCAAGGAAGACGCCCCTTTAAAGGAAAGCACAGCCTCCTCCCTCCTCCCGCCCTGTCTCTCCCCACTCCCTCCTCCCCCCACCCCGTCTTTCCTCCTCCCCCCCACCCCATCTTTCCTCCTACCCCCCTCACCTGCACATTGGCTGGCCGGGGTGCATGTGGGTCTGAGACGGTGACTGAGAACAGAGAGGTACCTTCTCTCAAATTGAACACCTTCTTTCCCTGAATCCAAAGAACTCTAGCTCCCTGCCATGGAGTGGACGCCTACTCACAGCGACCCTGCAGGACAGGGTGGAGCTGCCCCTGGGGGTCTCCCAGGCTGTCAGTCTGCACGGGAGCAGACAGTCTGGTCTCTCTCCTGAGGAACTAATGGATAGATAGATGATAGATAGATAGATAGATAGATAGATAGATAGATAGATAGATAGATAGATAGACAGACAGATAAACACACTGCCATCGAGTGGACGCCGACTCGCGGGGACCCTGAAGGACAGGGTGGAGCTGCCCCTGTGGGTCTCCCAGGAGGTCAGTCTGCACAGAGCACCCAAAATTGACTCCCTGCCTCACTGTGTGCATCTATTCTGACCACAGAGCCTCCGTGGGACAGGGTCTCCGTGACGCTTCCCGGGGCTGCAGGGACGTGGCTCTTTCAGGGAGGAGATGCCCTGCCCTCCTGAGGAGCAGCTCCTGGGTGCTCTAGGGCGGCTGGCCTGTGCATTGCAGCGTCCAGGCCCCGTCTTGTGGGAGCAGACAGCCTCCGCCTTCTTCCTGCGTGCGGCTGGTGGCTTCGAACCTGGGGCCTCGTGATGGCGAGAAGTCTCCCGGGGCGCCCGGCACCACCAGGGTTCTGTAACCAGGTGCAGATGTTGTCAGAATCGAGCGAAATGGAAATCGCAAAGTTTATGAAGGGTGCCTTTATCCCCGTCTTTTGTAGCCTCCCCTCCCCCACACCGGGCACCTGGATTCAATAAATACTTGTTTAATGAACGGCCGTGGGGCTGGGGGGAGGAAGTGGCCCCTCCAGATGACAGAAACACCAGCCTTTGTCTCGGGCGAAGCACGGGGCACGTCCCGGCCATCGCCGGCCATCCCGAGGCTGGACGGTGGGCTCTGGGGCCCTGTCTTTGCTTGGGGGGCCGGAGACCACCGTGTCCCTGGCTGATGCCGCCTGGAAGCTCCCAAGTACTCGCAGGGGTGCTTGCTGCCTAGACCAGGGGAAGCTATCCTGTGACCTGAGCAACATGTGGACTGAAGTGGGGAGCAAGCATCTGGGGTGGGATCAGGGTGGAGGGGACACAAGCCCCGGTCGGGGCCGGGGTCTCTGCCCAGATGGAGACCAGGCCGGCCTGGGCTCGGCCATCATTTTTCCTACTCCCTGTTAGACCCAGGCTCCGGATGCTGACTCCGGGCGACCCTCCAGGACAGAGCGGAGCTGGCCCTGTGAGCATCTCCTACTGTGAATCTTAACCATAGATACATATAATTAAGCTCCATGTTAAATCTTAAATATGCATCACTGCACCGGGGCCTGGTCTGCACGGCCAGGTCGCTTCCAGTCGCTCATCCACACCAGGAAGGGTTGCTCTGTCATTGCCACAATCCACTTGACCACGCGGCCATCTGCTTTCTGTATCCAGTGTGGTCAGCCCCCATTCCGGCCCCCGCCCCCCAGGAAGCCACCCATCACCTGCCGTCCCTGCAGATTCACCGAGCCCGGACTCGCCGCCAGGAACACCCTCTCTGGAGAAAGGCTGACAGCGACAGCGCGGAGGTACGATGGCCGACAGCCTCGTTGGAGAAGAAAGCAGAAAATATCAAAAGCAAGCAAAGTCCAGAGCACGGCGAAGCAGGTCAGAAGGGGGAGGGAGTGCAGAGGTGCTGAGTTTTAACCTCTGCGACGCCCACATCCCAACCTGAGTCTTTCCCGGAGCGGCCGGCCCCGTTCGTTCCCCTCCACGAGGCGGGTCCAGCTGTGGGTTCACGAGGTCTGGTTTGTGGGCAGCAGGGGACGTGGGAGCCCCTGAGCCACCAGGAGCCCTGTCGACTCGGCCACTGAGGCTCAAAGCAGGGTCGGCCGAAGAAGTAGGCTTGGGGAATGGAGCCCTGTTTGTTTCCTAAGTCAAGGAAGTGAGGGGTGTGTGCCGCTCTGCCTCCCAAGCCTGACAGCTCTGACTCACTGCCACCTGATGGACGGACAACGGACGGACACACCGCCCGGCCCTGCCCCGTCCCCACCATCGTCCCGTGTCTGAGCCACGGCTGCAGCCCCGTGTCCGTCCGTCTCGTCCAAGGCCGTCATCTCTATCACTGCCCCTCCGCTTCCCCAAGCACGACGTCCTTCCCCAGGGACCGGTCTCTCCTGGGGACACGTCCACTGTCCGTGAGACCGAGTCTCCCCATCCTGCCTCTGGGGGGTGCACTGGCCGTGCCTGTCAGAGAGAACCCGGGTTCTGAGAGTTGGGTCCTGCACCAGCAGCACACCCAAAGCCTCCCCCCTGCTGCCATCTCCCTGATCCATGGCCCAGCCTTCCCGCGCGCCCCAACAGACCACGCTGGCCGGCGTGGGTCAGGGGCCATCATTGCGGGTGGCATCTTTCCAGAGCAGATTTGCCGGTGCGACGAACTGCCCTGTGGCTTCTCCACGGCTGCTTCCAAGGCCCTGGCAAGGCAGCTCAGCGTGATGGGACCCCGTGCATGCAGAGAAACGGGGCCCCTCACATGCTTCCGGGGGGAGGGGTGTCCCTGGCACATGGGGCCCTGAGGGTCCCACAGTGAGAGAATCAGGCACAAGAGGGAGCGTGCGCAGAGATGGAGGGCATCCTGGGTGTGACCAAGGGTTAGGGAGACAAGTAACCCTTCTCGCCGCCCCCCCCCAACAAAGAACTTGATGCCCCTGAGTGAACTCTGACCCATGATGACCCTGGAGGACAGGGTGGAGCTGCCCCTGGGGGTTTCTGGGTGTAGCTTTTTACGGGAACACACGGCCTGTGTTTCTCCTGCGGAGCGGCTGGTGGTTCACACTGCCCTTCTGAGGGTCTGCAGCCCACCGGGACCCACTTCTGCACGGGGGCTGCTGGCCCAAAGAGAAATGTCCAACTCCCTGCCCTCGAGTGGACGCCGACTCACAGGGACCCTGCAGGACAGGGCGGAGCTGCCCCTGGGGGTCCCCCAGGCGGTCAGTCTGCACGGAAGCAGACGGTCTGGTCTCTCTCCCCAGGAGCTAATGGATAGAGAGATATGTAGATAGATAGATAGATAGATAGATAGATAGATAGATAGATAGATAGATAGATAGATAGATAGATAAATAGATGATAGATAAACACACTGCCCTCGAGTGGACGCCGACTCACGGGGACCCTGCAGGACAGGGCGGAGCTGCCCCTGTGGGTCTCCCAGGCGGTCAGTCTGCACGGGAGCAGACAGTCTGGTCCGTGGGTTTGAACCGCCAACCCTGCAGTGAGCAGCCTGACCCTGACGCTCTGCACCACCAGGGCTCCGAGGGGCGCTGGGGGTGTGATGAGTTCTTTAAACCATTGAACACACAAATGACTGTGTGCAGTGTCGAGTCCCGTATGCTTGAAGATAAGAAGGTTAGTTAGTTAGCTTGCTTGTTTGTTTGCTTGTTTGTTTGTTTCAAGTATGAATAAATCAACTACCCGTCACCTGCACACAAAGGGAACCCCCACCCTCCTCCATATGAAACAAGAGGCGTCTGTGAACAGAGAGGGGAACCTGGGGGTGGGGGGGGACAAATATCCTGTGAGACTGCTAAGAATAAAATCAGGGGAATAGACGCCAAATGGTAACACTGGTGGATAGAGGGATACACAGGTGAACAGATACATTGTAACACCGGGCACCTTAGAGTGGGGGATGGGGACGTTGTGTGTCCAGTCCCTGAAGAAGGACGTCGTGCTTGGGGAAGCGGAGGGGCGGCGGCAGACAGGAAGGCCCCCGAGGAGATGGGTGGACACAGCGGCCGCGACCAGGGCCCAGACACAGGGACGATGGTGAGGACGGCAGGACCACACACAGAGACAGTCGGCTTTAAAAGATACACAGTCGCACGCCGTGGACAGAGACATAGGCAGCGGTGCAGACGGACGCCTACACAGACAGACGGTAACCTGAGTCCTGAGCCGAGTTCGTTTGCTTGTTTTCAAGCCCAGCACGGTTTTCCCACGAGGAGAAGCATTCTTGGACAGGCCTGCCTGCCCCCGGCAACGTTTGCCGGCCGGCCGGGAGACCCACAGGGGCTGCTGCTCCCTCTCCTGCGGGGTCACCGAGAGTCGAGAGTCGGCCTGGGCTCGATGGCCGTGGGTTTGTTTTTTCTGAAATGAGGGTGGTGGGCGCCTTGGTGGGTGGGAGACCCGGGGGAGGGGGCTGACAAGTCGCTCAGTGGCGTGAAGGAGAGGCAACCGATTGTGGGACGGAAATCGGCCACCCGTGCAAACCCCACTGAGCTACCACCTCGCGCCGACACTCCGCGGGCAGCTGAGTTTTGGAAAGTGTGTCCACGGGCACGTGTCATGGTGGGCTTGGAGCCCCAGCCTTGCAGCCAAGCCCCCCCCCCTGCAGCCCCCTCGGACCCAGCGTGCAGGTCACACCACTCGTGTGAGCGCTCCCCTCTGCCCCCCCCCCCCACGTCGCTCAGTCCAGATGCCGCCACTTGTCCTGGAAAACACATCACCCTGCACCTGCACTCTGTTCTGTCAGGATGCAGAGAGGAGGACAGGGAGACACAGCAAGAGGAGAGGAGGGACGGGGAGAGACGGGGATGGAAAGAGATGGAGAGAAGGAGATGGAGACAAAGAGAGACTGGTGACAGAGAGAGATAAGAGACAGGGAAACACACAGAGAGGAGAGAGAGAGATGGAGACACAGGGAGACAGAGACAGAGAAAAATGGAGCACAGAGAGACAGGGGGAGAGAGAGGAGAGACAAGTTGCCTGAAAGAGAGGGAGAGGGAGGAGACAGAGGGAGACAAGGCAGAACTGCCGCTGTGGGTCTCCCAGGCTGTCATTTTTACAGTAGACAGTCTGGTCGTTCTCCCAAGAAGCTAAGGATAGGTAGGTAGGTAGGTAGGTAGATAGATAGATAGATAGATAGATAGATAGATAGATAGATAGATAGATTAGATAGATATGTAGATAGATATGATATGATAGATAGCTAGAATGATAGATAGATAGATTAGATAGATGATTGATAGATAGAATGATAGATATGTAGATAGATCGATAGATATATAGATTAGATAGATGGTTGATAGATAAATAGATAGATAGAAGGTTGATAGATAAATAGATAGAATGATAGATAGATTAGATAGATAGATATGTAGATAGATAGATTTGATATGATATGATATGATATGATAGATAGCTAGAATGATAGATAGATAGATATATAGATAGATTAGATGGTTGATAGATAAATAGATAGAATGATAGATAGATAGATATGATGATATGATATGATATGATATGATATGATATGATATGATATGATATGATATGATATGATAGATGCATACATAGATGGATGTATAATCTGTCAACTTATGAATGGGGTGGAGTCCAGCCTGTGAACCAGGTCACAGCCAAGGAGGCCTGTGTGTGGACATGGACTTCTCCTGAGGATTCTGGGAACTCCTGTCTTCCTCCCTGGAGGCTGGGGACGCTTTGTGCTTCGCATTCTTGCTGACAAGACACATGGAGACAGGCTGATGGAGCCAGAGTCCTGGGGCCGGAGGAGCCACATGAGATGCATCCACGGCCACTGGATCCACAGACTTCCCGCCCACCGGCCTGTGATCCCCCTGCATTCGGCGTCATTGCAGGGGCTGCGTGAGTCTGAACAGGAATTCACAGATTGGTATCAGACCTATGGGCTAATATTGAACTGATGGACTTGCTCTGGACTGGGCTGGGATCTTTCTTTTTTTCTTTAAATTTAATAAATCATTTTATTGGGGATCAAACAACTCTTATCACAATCCATACATACATCAATTGGGTAAAGCACCCTTATACATTCGTTGCCCTCATCATTCTCAAAATTCTCCTTCCACTTGGGTTCCTGGAATCAGCTCGGTTTCCTCTTTTTCCCTCCCCCTCCTTCCCAGCTTCTCCCCTCCCCCTGGTCCCTTGATAGTTTATAAATAATTATTATATCTTATCTTACACTGCCTGGCGTCTCCCCTCACCTGCCTCCCCATTGTCCATCTCCCAGAGAGGAGGTTACACATAGATCTCCGAGATCGGTTCTCCCTTTCTACATGCCCTTCCCTCCTGGTGTCGCCACTCCCACCGCTGGTGTTGAGGGGTTCTCTGTCCTAGATTACCTGTGCCTCCAGATCCCCACTGCACCGCTGTACATCCTCTGGTATAACCAGGTCCGCAAGGCAAGGTAGAATTGGGGTCATGATAATTGGGAGGGGAGGAAGCATTGAGGAACTAGAGGAAGGTTTTGAGTTTCATTGTTGCTACACTGAACCCTGAGTGACCCATCTCCTCCCCACTACCCCTCTGCAAGGGATGTCCAGCTGTCTACAGATGGGCATTGGGTCCCCATCACGCACTCCCCTCATTCACGGTGATGTGATTCCCCCCCCCTCCACCCCCCGCCTTTGTTGTTGGAGACCTGGTCTCCTCTGTCCTTCACGGTCACCTATGTTGGTGTGCTGCTTCTCTGTGGACTTTGTTGCTTCTGAGCTAGATGGCCGCTTATTTGCCTTCAAGCCTTTAAGACCCCAGATGCTATATCTTTTGATAGCCGGGCACCATCAGCTCTCTTCACCACGTTTGCTTACACACCTGTCTGTCTTCAGTGATCATGTCGGGAAGGTGGGTATCATGCAATGACTGTTTAGCAGGGTGAGGCGCTATTGTATTGGGGGATTATGCATGAGGAGGCCCAATGTCCATCTGCTACCCTACTACTGAACTATAAATACATGCACATAAGTCTATTGCCCCCATAATCATAAATATATTTACATATGTACATGTCTGTATTTAGGCTTCTCTGTATGCACTTTGCCTCCTACTCCTTTCCTCTATTTCCTTTCGCTTTCCTCCCCTCCCACTACCATGTTCAGCCTTCATTCTGGTTTCAGTAATTCCTCTCAGTTACCTTGCCCTTGGTCACTCCCTACCAGTCCTCCGCTCCCCGCCCTCCTCTGGTTTTGAACCACTCGCTGTTCCCTTGTCCCTGTGTTGGGCGACACCTCCTCCCTTCCCCTACCTCCCACGCTCTCATGACCCTCCAGGACCGTTGGTCCCGGTGTTTTCTTCTCTCATTGTTTGTCCAGCCTATCTTGTCTAGGTGGACCTGCTGACATAGTAATATGTGCATACAAATTCAGATGACTTTGACAATGCCCAAAGGCACATATGAACATGGCTTCGATGGGATCTTTTCTCAATGGACAACTGCTCTTTGATAGAAAGCCCTCCACGTGGACTCACACACTGGTGCAGGAGACTGTGCAGATCATCCCGTGTCTCCGGCCTGCAGCCACGTGGGTCTGAAGGGGCTTGCGGACCAGCGATTGCGCCGTGGGCTCGGGTGGGCCTGGCTGGGACGCCGTCTTAATGTTACTTCTTCACTGATGTTTCCTTCTTGCACCAGATGAGGGTCAGCGGTGCTCTGTCTCTGACAACCCAGCCTGACCCAGTGGGCCCAGCACCCCAGAGAGAGACCAGGCTCTGGTCTGGCCACGTTCCATCGCTCACGTCCTGGGCCTGTGGGCTGGTGTCCCTCCACTACCACTGACTGCCCTGGAGGCTTAGGGGTGGGGGGCCGGGACCCCAGCAGAAGCATCATATGCCAGGGGCTTTGTAGACTGTACCGGCAGCCTCAGGAGACGCTGGGTCTTCAGAAGGAGAGTGGGGCCAGCCCTGGCTTCCACAGCACCAGCCGCACCCCCAAAACATTGGCGGGGTTGGCTCTTCCCTCCCCCACAGCAAACCACCGCCATGGGGGTCCATGCCTGCTAACAACACCCCAACCTCACAGGGAAGCGTGCCCACAGGGTGCCCAGAGCCCGACAGCAGGACATTGTCAGCGGGTGGACTAGAACCACCAACCTTGGGCTTGGCAGCCTGGTGCTTACACAGCCGTGCCGCTGGGGGCTGCATCTGAGAACCCAAGGAAATGGACAGAAACCGGCCGGTGGCTGCCAGGTGGTTGCTGGCTGGTGCTGGCCCCTGGGGAGGGTCAGGGTGATGCCCACGGTGCTCACCCTTCTGGGTGGAGGTGAGCAGGGTCGAGCCACCCAGCTCCTGGGGAGCAGCACCCCCCCCCGCCCCCACCAAGCAACCCAATGTCCCTCCTCATTGTCATGGTCCAGGGCTGTCCAGTGGTCCTGCCGCCTAGTGACCACCCCACCAGGTGACAGAGAACAACTGGCCCCCAGGCCCAACCCACCGTGGGGTTTTCCCCGCGGGTCATCTTCATGGCTGGCTAGGACTTTCTGCCAAGAAACCGCCAGGGTCATTCCGGCCGCTGACCCTTGAGATCAAAGGTTCCCAGAACATGGCCAACCTTGCCCTCTTCAGAAAAAAATACTAAACTAGAAGGCACGTGATGCCCGACTGGACGTGCAGGACTGTGGAATACTGTCCTGCAGGACAAATGCTTGCTTCTGCAGCCCCCTGTCCTGCCAGCCCACCCCCCCACGCGGGGGCAGGGGGCGTGTCTTTCGTGTGGGGGAAACTAGGCACTCATGAGTGGGTCTCTTGAGACCTGGTGGTGCGGTGGGCTAGACGACAGGCTACTCAGTACAGGATCAGCAGGTCAAGACCACCAGCCGCTCCCTGGAAAGAAGACGAGGCCGTCTGCCCCCTGAAGACTGACGGCCTGGGAGACCCACAGGGGCAGCTCCGCCCTCCCTGCAGGTTGGTCACCGGGAGCCGGCGTCCACTCGATGGTGGTAGCTTTGAATGTTAGGTTGCCAGTGGAAGCCACGCCATCTGGGCCCTGAGTCCCTTCATGCACAAGAGGACGTCCCTGATGTCTGTGGGGACCCCGTCGTGGGGGCCGGCCGGGAGCTCAGCTGTAGGTGTGCAAACAGCACAGACGCCTCCCCTGCCCCCAGGGAGCTCGGTCCGGCTGCTCCCGGACAAATGCGTGGTGAGAGGGATTGTTCTGTCTGTCTGTTTCTCACAGGGACATACGAACATGCACACGTCTATCCGTGTCTCACTTCTACAAGTGCGCCCACACCGTACACCGGAGAAATCCGCTCTGTGACTGCACGGGTCGTGGCAGGGGCGGCGGGGGTGTGGGGAACATGTCCGCGTGGCCCAAAGCAAGGGAAGAAAGAGCCCCTCATCCGGGGGGGGGGGTCATGTGATGTCCACTGCACCCTCCGCCCCACTGTCTGCTGCTGTTCCCACCACAAGCCAGCCACCGCTGAACCAAGAGCCGTCTGCAGGGGCCTGGCTCCCACGGGGAGCACCCTCACTCCAGAGCAGACAGACAGACAGACACATGGGAGATTGCAGGGGAGGGGGGCGGAGTGAGGACAGGGCAGGGAGAGGGGGAAGGGGGCATAGTGCGGAGAGAGATAGAGAGAGGAGGGGGGGAGATAGAGGGAGACAGAGAGGGACCTGGAGAGAGGGAGACACAGAAGGAGAGATGGAGAGATAGAGAGGAGGAGAGGGAGGAGAAGAGACAGACCAAGGGAGAGGGAAAGACAGAAGGGGGAGGGAAGGGGGGAGAGAGGGAGGGAGACACAGGCGGGGAAATCAACAGGCTGGTCCAAGTCTGTGTCCACTGCACATGGTGAAAATGGCGGATTTTCATAGATTCTCAACCCATGGGGGGGGGTAAGTCATAGACTAAATAGCACCCCACAAACATGGAGACCCTCATCGGGTAGCGGTGGGGTGGGAGTTTGGCGTGAGGTCCCCGTCTGTCCACTGTCCAAGCTGCAGCACCCCTTTCTGGAGCCTTGGGGACCTGATTCCCCCCGACATTCCTGGGCTGACTTCTCCGGAACTCCAGCAAACATCTGCCAAGGGTGCCAGGTGACGGTAGGGCATGAGAAACCCTGGTGAACCCCACATATGTTAGGCACCAGTTTGGGGGCTCATTGGTTTTTCTAGAAACAACAAGCTTCCCCCTTCCCCACACCCACTGAAAGCCCTGACCACCCCCTCCCCACCTACATCCCCTCCAAAATGGGGGGGCGGGAGAGACTTTCACAAAACCCCTCAAACCTGGCCGTCAGCGCACAGTGTCCAGCACACAGTGAGTCCACCCAGGGAAGCAGCTCAGAAGCAAAGCAAACGAACGTAATTTAATTCAGTGCAGAGGGGCTGGGCTTGGCCGTGGGCGGTGGGGGTGGAGGGCAGGGTTAAGTCCAGGAGCAGGGTTACCGCAAAGGTGGACATGATGTTTCATCTTTGGGGGGGTGGCAATGTCCCCCCTCCCTGGTAAAGCTCTCCGCTGCTCTGATAACCTGAGGGGGGTCTCAGCCCCACAGCCTCCTTCTGAGAATCCAGCCCCACCCTCACCCCCACGGAACCCGTTACAGTCTGGAACATGCTGTAGGGGTGCCCCGAGTGCTAGCCGACGCCTCTGCAGAGGGTTTGGATCTCCAGGCAGGGGGGGCCCTCCCCGTGGACCCCAGCAGTAACCCGAGTGACCATGTCTCTGCACCAGACCCCTGAAGCTCTGCGGAGCGGAGGGGGGGGGAGCACGTGCCCTCACAGTTACACAGCACGGCCATCCGCGGTTGGTGGAGACCCCACCCCTGACCCAGAAAGGACGCCTCGCCAATTGAGAGGCACCTTATTCAGGTTCCGCTGAAGCCCCTCTGGTGGAGATAGGGTGAGACCGGCCTGCCCATCACATCCTGAGCCCAGGACCAAGAGCAAAGGTGGACAGAGGTCTCCTCTCCCCAGCAGCATCCACAGGGCATGGGCCATCCTAGGGGTGCCCCATCTGGTGACCCAGGACCCCTCCGGTGCCTGGACATGCCCGTGGGTTGAGAGGGAGCCCCGGGTCTCCGGGTGGCAGGAGGAAAGGGGAGCAGGCCATGTGCAATGGCAGGTTTCTCACCAACAGCACCCCCTTCCAAAGAGTTCCCTTTGGCCAAGTTCTGGGGTCACATGTCTGCTTTGAGTCTGCCAGCACAGCCCCTGGGGGAGATAGGGGGGCTACCCCCACTGGAGATCCCTGTGGGGGTCTGACACAGGCCACAGGAGCCACACACCACCACCACCACCCCGTCTCTCTAGGGACCCATTTCCCAGAGTGCCCGGGTGCTCCCCAAAATGGCCACGGTTTGGAAAGGGCCTTGTTTGGAGCAGAAGCAGCCGCCCCCGCTGAGGAAAGGGGGCCTTGGACAGGTGCTGTGTCAGGTGGCCACCAGTGGCTGGGGGAGCGCCCTTCCCAGGAGACACTACATGCCATGCTGAGCACCCAGCCTGCCTCTGACAGCCGCTGCCGGGAACCCAGACTCACACACTTCAGGGCAGGACAGATTTGATTCCAGCTCCTGAGGGCCCTGTGACCCTATAGGACTGCCCCAAGGGGGGAATTCACCAGGCCTTTCTTCCGGGTTCCAGCGTTGGACCCTCCTGTCCATGGCCAAGTGCTTAACAGCTGTGCCACCAGGCCCCCCAGAGCCCCCCGAATGCCCCCAAAAGGAAGCAGCGCAGGGCTGGTTAAAACCCCTGCCGGCCTGCTCACCCACAGCCCTGCTGCTGGGTCCCAGGTGGAGACTGGTGCAGACACAGGCCTGGCCTCTGTGTCCACCTCCCTCTGGGCCACTTCCCCTGGTCATGGTCACAACATCAGCATGCACAGGGCCCGCATATGATGGGGGAGGGGGTCTGCCTGTCTGTCTGTCCTATGTGTGGGTTGGGGGCGGGGATGGTCAGGGCTGCATCGCCCTCTCCCTCCAGGTTTAAAGAAACCAAAAGTGGTACCTGAGTGGTCTCCTTCCACAGGCCTTGAGCCAGGAGCTCCCCAAAACAGCCCTGACCGTCCAGGTTCTCTGGCCAGTGTGTAGGTCCACGCCCCGCCCCACACTGCATGGAGGGAAGTTTCCAGTGGGGTGAGGGGGGTGGGGGGTGGTAACGGGTCTCCTGGAGCTGAAAACCCTAAAAACTCTGGGGAACCCAGGGCCGTGCAGACTTTCCTGCCAGCAGTGTTCCACCTCCAGGATCATCATCTGCACCCAGCTGCTCCCAATATTTGCAAACTGCCTTTTCCCTCCTTTCTCCTCTGTTTTGCGTTTAAAGGTGGGGGGCGGGGGGAGGCATGGGAATTTTCTTTTCTATTTTTTCAGGTCACATTCCTCCCCCCACCAAAAGTAAAACAACTTGTCGGATGCAAACTCTTTATGGCCTTGAGCAGAAGGGGGAACTTGAAAGGGGGTTGAGAAGGTGGCCTCTCCTCGCCCCCCCTCCCCATTTTTGGCTGCGGCTGAGGATTCAGAGATTAGAACATCAGAGGGAGGGGCTGGAGGTGGGAGAGTGTGCACTCCTGTCCAGAGTTCTTAGGGTGCACCACCTGGGGAGGGGGTTGCATAAAAGGCCCTGGAATCCCCACACACACCCCTCACACACTTTTGTAAGCCCCCCTGGAACCGGCAGTGCAGCTTGGTGGGTGGGAGGTCAGAAGGGGGGCCTCCCTGCCCCCCAAAGGAACTGTCCCTGCAGAAACAGATCAAAACCAGGGGCGGGGAAGGAGAAGGGCAGACTTGGGGGAGATGGGAAAGTCGTGTGGGTGGGGATGCAGCTGAACACGCAGCCCTGGCAGGCTGGGCAGCCGCTTAACTTGACAAGCCTGGGCTTTGTGGCCTGGTCAGGCCCAGGGACCGAGGAGGAGGGCTGGTGGCATCGCCGTGGTCTGTGTGCCGTCCAGGGTCAGCAGTCTGAACTCCCCAGCTGCTCCTCTGAGGAAAGATGGGCCCCTGCTCCGGGAAAGAGTGACAGCCTGGGAAACCCACAGGGGGGGGGGGCGTCAGAATGGGAGTTGGGGAGGGGTGTCACTCGGCCCAAATGCCCTCGAGGTAGAAGTCCAACTCTGTCTCCCCAAACCCCCACAGTGCAGCCATCTCCAAGCACGTCTGTCACCTCCAGATTGGACGTTAGTCACAGGACCACGCCCTGCAGGCTGCTGCCGGGACAGGTGCACAGCGGGGTGGGGGCGCACACTGAGGGCACCAAGCGTGGGGGGAGGAAACAGCCGCAAACGTGGGGATTGCCCACCTGTCCAAAGAGCCCCTTTGGAAACCTGCCTTTGCAGAAAATGCTCCCACCTGGACACATGCAAGTCGCCCACGGCAACCATGCCTTCCAGCGCGCGCGCACGGGAGTGCGGTGGGGGCCACGTCTCTGTAAATCTATCCTATTTACAATATTGCACTTGACAGAATCTTGCGTGGCCTTTCGCTCCAACAGAACACCTCCCGGCCGCCGCCCCCCCACCCGCCTCCGCCCCCACCCCACCCCACCCCACTCCCGCCGCGCGCCCACCGCGGCCTCGCGCCCATTGCGGCCCGCACTTTGCTTCTGGATTCTGTAAAACAGCAAAACCCAACCACCAAATTTTTAAAGAAAAAAAAAGTCAAGACCGGAATTGAACCCTGGAAAAAGTTAAAACAAAAAAAGAGTCTTCTGAAGCCTGGCACAAGGTATCTGAGCTTGTCCGGAAGCGGCGCTCGCTGGCGAGGGGACGCGGGGCGACGGGCGTGGGCGGGCGGGCGCTGTGCATAAAAAGCCGCCCCTCCCTCCAGGTGTCTGGACCTCACCCCAGCCCTGCGCTGGACCAGGTGTGCGCAGGCGGCGCGAGTAGCGGCGGGGCTGGGGAGGGGGCGCCGGGCGGGCGGGGTCTCCAAGACCGGTGACGTCCCAGGCGTCCTGCAGGTCTGTGCGGCCTGGGGAGCAGCTCGCCGGCCGGGCGCGCCCGGTTCCGCGGAGACCAGCCCCGAGAGGTTTAACTTAATATATATCTTTTATGCTCTTCCCAGTGCGTGCCCCTAAGCCGCATGCAGGGGGGAGCGACCGCGGCAGAGGGGGGCGCGGCGGCGAGTCTGTCCGTCGGTCGGGGCTGCGCCCCCAGCTCGCCTGCGCTTGGGGCGGCGGCGTCTGTCAGGCCGGGGTCGGGCGCGCCCACCCAGGCGCCAGGGGTGGCGGGGGTCGTGCTGCGGGCGGGGTGCGGGGCGGCGCGGCGCGGCGGTCAGAGGCCCAGCGCCTCGGCGTGTTTCCGCGCCTTGAGCCGCAGGTCTGCGATGCTGGAGCTCTTGCTGCTGCTCTTGGCGGCCGCGGCCACGACGGCGGCGGCCGAGGCGGACTCCGCCAGCGAGGCGAGGGGCAGCCCGAAGGGCGGCGGCGGGAACATCAGGTAGGGCGCGTGCGCCGCCAGGTGCGGGTGCAGGTGCGGGTGCCCGTGTGCCACGCCCTCCAGCTGCAGCTGCGCCTGCACCTGCGGAGGCGAAGCGGAGAGAGCGAGCGGTTAGCGGGTGGAGCTGGAGGACCTGCATTCTGGACACACTCTCCCCGGGGACCCGGCGCGACTCCCTGGACACCCGCGCGGGACCCTGCGCCCAGGAGTTGCTCCGAGCACATGTCGGGACTGGACGAGGTCACGGACAGCCCCTCCGAGTGTCCTCACATCAGGGTCTGACCTCTGGCTCGAGCCTGCGAAGCACAGACGCCACCATTATGCCCTCCCCCCCCCCCACCTTAGCAGTTGGATATGTGCCGGGGAGTACCCTGCAAGGGCGGCAGTTCAAACCCACAGACTGCTCTGCTGGGAATAAAAAACTAAGCTTTCTACTCCGATCTAGAGTTCCCGCCTCAGAAACCCGCAGGGGCAGCTCCGCCCTGTCCTGCAGGGTCGCTGTGAGTCGGCATCCACTCGATGGCAGTGAGTTTATCTATCTATCTATCTATCTATCTATCTATCTATCTATCTATCTACATATCTATCCATCCATTAGCTCCTCAGGAGAAAGACCAGACTGTCTGTTCCCGTGAAGACTGACAGCCTGGGAGACCCCCAGGAGCAGCTCTGCTCTGCCCTGCAGGGTTACTGTCAGTCAGTGTCCACTTGAGGACAGGGCTCTGTTCGTTTGTGTCCATGACTCAGGCTTACACGTTAGGCTGAGACCCCCAAGGTGGGCAGTTGGAAGCCACCAGCAGCCTTTCTACTTGAGAACTCACAGGGGTCCCTGACATGGACTCAATGGCTGCAGCAATAGTTGAGCAAGACGCCCTGCTTATCCGCAAGGCAAGCTGTTCGAAACCACCAGCCGCTGCGTGAAGAGCAGCGCTCTGCCCTGTCCAGTAGGGTCGCCTTGAGTGGATGTGGGTTTGGTTCTGAGAGGCGCTACCGACGGGCTACCCGGAGCCTCAAACCCTGGCTAAGCTTGCTGCCTCTCTGAGCCTCAAACCCTGCTTGCTGCCTCTCGAACCCGGAGAGGCCGCACCTCCAATGAGAGCTGGGGGGCCCTGATGAGGGCGCTAGGGTCTCGCAGCCCATCTCCCCAGCGCCTGTGGCTTGGGGGCGAGTCCCCCTCCCAATGCTCCCAGGTTCGTGCAGGATGCGGCCAGGCCCGGGATCTGCCAGTCCTTCCTCCTCTTAGCCAGCGGTGTGGGGGGGGAGGGGGAGGGGAGGGGGAGAGGGGACTGCAGGCTGGGTGGGATTTTTGTGTTTTGCTCCAAGGTGTTTTTTTTTTTTTGCAAGATCGTGTCTGAATTTGTGTTTCTACCCTCCCCAAGGCGACTTTTGAGTTTTACAGCGTGGTTTTAATACGTGCCAACTGGTAATAAATGCCCCCTTGTAAAAAACGGACGCCTTTCTTCCCAGGGCAGGGTGGCGGCGGGTGGAGGCAGCAGCAGCGGCAGGAGCCTGGGGGGGGGGGGGAAGGGGGAGAGGCAGCGGCCTGCGTGGAAGCGGGAGGAAGGAATGGGGAGGGGGAGGGAGGGAACCAGATACCTGTTGAAAGGGCATTCTCAGCGCGCCCATGTTGACGTAGGGGGCGACCCGGCAGGCGTCCAGGTGACTGGCTGTACCCAGGATGACCCCTGTGGGGAAGGAGGGAGCCCTGAGTCTTGTCCAGCTCTTCCAGAACTTCCAGGACCCCTCCCACCCACCACCACTGTGCCCACCTCCCCCCAATCACTTCGTGCCTCCAAGGCTTCCCCCATGCACACTCCACCCCCCAACCCCCCTCCCCGCACATCAATCTGATTCCCTCCCCACAGTTCTCAGTCCACCCCCTCCCTCTTGGCCCACACCCCTGGCCTCCAGAGCCCCCCCAAGTCCCCTGGCCTCCCCAGCCCCCCAAGTTCCCTGAGCCCCTCCTCCCGCCCCCCCACCTTTATGCATTTGGTTCTCCTGTTTTCTGCACTTGGCTCTCCGGTTCTGGAACCACACCTGAGAAAGAGCATATGCATGAGGCCCCAGGAAGCAGAGACACCCCCCTGCAAGCCTCCCCCCCCCTCCCCCCCTGCCCATGCTTTTGCCCTAACTCTGGCCTAAGTGGCTGCCTGTGTCTGCCATCTGTCAAACTCACCCCGGCTGGGTTGACTCCTTCCCGCACCCCCAAATGCCGCCCGAGTTCGGGCGACACCTCACTTACGCTTACACTACACACCTGCACACATAAAGTCTGGGGGGCGCGCGCTGCCCGCCCCCCACAGTGAGGAGGACTTACCACCAGGTTCGCTTTCTGGGTGGGCGATTGACTCGGCCACCCTTGAGCGAGGGCCTCCCCTATACCGCCCCCTACACACACCATTTCAGCTACTAGGAAGGGGGGGCATGGGTAGGTAGGTCATGCATTCCAATGGCCACCCGCACCCCAAGTTCAGCTGAGGGCTCCCTGCCTCCTCCTGCTCCTGCTTCCCAAAACCTACTCCCCGCAAGTGGCCAGCCAATGCACTTCGGCAGCAGTGCCCAGTAAATCCAGGTGTACCCCCAAACTGCAGACGGAGACCACCAGGCCTCGGGCGCTGAGAGCTTGGTCTCTAAGGCTGGCAGTACCCCCTCCAACCTCAGGGCAAGAATCCTAGGATCTGGGGCATCCAGGGAGCAGTATGATTTCCAGGTTGGATTCAGGGAGAGCTAGGAAACCGTCCCCCCACTCCCCTGCGCACTCCCTCTGGCTGCCCACCAGAGGCTCCAACCGGGGAGCCTGTCGCAAAGGAAGGAAGCTCCCGCCCGCCTGCCTGCCAGTTCCCAGGCCGCCCGCGCGCGCGCGCGCGCGCGCGCGCGCCCGGCCCTGCCCTACCCTGCCCAAGCGCCCCTCTAGGGCTGCCCCAGCCCTCGCCTCTGGGGGGACCGGGGACCCCGCAGGATCGAGCGCCTCCCGAACCTCCGCAAGCCCTCCATCCTGGCCACCTTCCTGGCACGGTGGCTAGGTCGCCGCAGGCAGTCCCCGGTGCTCCGAACGGGCTCCTAGGTCCGCAAGTTCTCAGCCTCAGCCTGGAGCCCAGAAACTCCCCACCACCCACCACCCACCGCCTTGCCTCCCGGAGGCCGGGAGAGGATCCGCTCTCCCCCCAAGAGTCGTTTCAGCGTCAAGCTTGACACCCCGTGCTGGCGTCGCCAAGATCCTTGCCTCTCCATCCTCTGGAGCCAGGCGTCTGCCCTCGTCCTCGGGGTTGGGCTGGGGTGGGGGGTGGGGGACCAGAGAGGAAAGAAATTTCCCACCCCGCCCCTCTAAAAAATAGAATAAAATTCAGGTTGTGAAAACTAGAGTTCTACTCCCATCTGGAAAAGGCAAGTTCACTCTCCCGTCGGCGGGAGAAGGGGAGGGGCTGGGAGGCCAAAGACAGTGAGACATTATGAAGAATAAACTTGACGAATTAGCTGCATTAGGCGACGATCCATCAGACTTGGGGGTGATCCGCGATCAATTCCAATTAGTCCCGAATATGCTAAGTGAGGCGCGGAGCACCGCAGTGTGGGGCGCGACTTCTTCATTAAGCGGAGCTGCGCGATTTCTCTCAAGCGCGCGCGTGCGCGCCCTAACACGATTTTCTCTAGATCTCCATTACCGACAGTGAATAATGACATTTAATTTAGCTCTGCGCCATAAACCCAAAGATATTTGTTGTAATTAAATTACTGCCTGCTCTTCACCGCGGTCTCATAAGTTTCAATTTGACCCTGACAGCTGGGAGGTGCGGGCCTCACAACCCAGCACTAAAAAAAAAGGTTAATAAGTAAAGACCCGCTTTCATACGAGACGCAATTTATTTACGGCAAATTTCCACGTGAAATTGAAACTATATACCCTAACAACAGGGGACAGGCTGTACCATCTCCCTCTGTGTGTCTGTTCTCTTTCTGTCTGTCTCCGTCTGGAAGACGCGCTTGAACTAATTGATTTTTATGAGCACTTCCTCGCGTTCCCTTTTATGACATCGTCGCTGTTGCTTTTATTCTTCTTTTTGTAAATGACTTGGGACCCACTAACAGCCCCCCCCCACACACACACACATAAAATACACAGAGACAGGCAGGAGAAAACTCTCTTCTCTCCCCCCTGCCTGTCTTGATTATTATTTACACCCATTAAATTCTAATTCACCTTTGACATGCTCCTCTCACTCTTTCCCTCTCTATTAAAAAATAATTCCCTCCTTTTCTCACCCCCCCTCCACACCCCTCCCTCCCTGGTTCTGCAGCCAGGCACCCAAGAACCAATTTTCTGCAACTTGGTTTAGGCCAGCTAGGTGCTGCTTGGTAATAGAGTACTGAAAGAAATAGTGTGGAATTAAATTACAAGTAATTTATTTTTATAGAAACAGTACATCAAGGGCTGAGAGATATTACAGATCCCGGTAGCGAGACACAGGGAGATGACGTAAAGTTGATGTCCCCCTTCGGCAAAAGTTTAACCTTTTCATTCATTTATCTTAGGATGGGGGGGGGCCTGAATCCATTTTTGCAGGGAGCAGGAGGCCAGAGAATACCAGGGACGGCCTAGCCTTCTACCTTCCCAAAGAAGGCCACACTGAGTCCTATTCTCCCAGAGTGAGCCACAGTCCATAGTTCTGGGAATCCAGACAGCCAGGCATCCCCGTTCTCCCAGGAAGCAAAGTGAGGAGAATCGCGGGACCTAGACCGGCTGGGAAGGCCTGGGGTGGGTGACTTTAGTAGTCTCAGGCCTGCAGGGGACTGGGGTGTTGGAGAGTGGAGGGGTGTGTGTGTTATTTTTAAAATGGAAGATGGCGTCAAGTACGCTTGCCTTTGCGTTCCATAAACAAATTTGAGGTCAAGTTGTCTTAAATCAGCTGACACCCCACCCACCCCCAAACCAAAGGCCAGTTGTCCGGTGTCTCCGGCTCCCTCCCTCCCTGAGCCGTCCACCGACCCTGTGGTGTGGGCGGGCGGGCGGGGCGCTTTATCTTATTCCTGAGCCGGGGGCTTCCAGTGAGAGCGGGCACCCACCCTCCCACACACCCACCCACCACCACCACCACCACCACCACCACCGCACCCCCAGGGCCCTTCTGGCCGGCAGCTGGCGAAATTAGCTGCCTGCGTGTCCAGAACCTGGGCCTCTGCGCGGTGTGAGCGGGGGAGAGGCACTCTGGGTGACCAACCTTCCTCATCAATACCTTAATCAATTTAACGTCATGAAGACAGCGCCGCCGGATAAAGCCAAGCGGTCCTTCTGCGCACGTGCCTCGCGCGCGCGCTCCCTCCCCTCTCCCCCTCCTCCCGGGGCCCCTGCGGACCCAGGCCCGCCAGATGGAGAGTCCTGAATGCGGGCCTGCCGGGAGGGGAAGCCGGACGCGCTAATCCGGCCCCAGTCTGGTCAGTCCAGACGCCTAGCTCCCTCGAGTGGGAAGGGGCTGGGAAGGAGGGGAGGTCCGGGGAGCCAAGCGCAGGCGCGGGTGAGGGGAGGGGGCGCTACCCAGCCGGGGAGGAAGACCCCTGGTCTGCGCGCGCCCGGGGCAAGGGTGGGGGATTCTGGGCGCGCGGCCCGGGCCCCATGGCGGGGACGCCCTACCTGCACGCGCGCCTCCGAGAGCCCCAGCCGCTGGCTCAGCTCCTCGCGCATGAAGGCGTCCGGGTAGTGCGTCTCGTCGAAGAGCCGCTCCAGCTCGTTCAGCTGCTCCAGGGTGAAGTTGGTGCGGCTGCGCCTCTGCTTCAGCTTCGCCTGCCCGTCCTCGTCCTCCGACTTCACGTCCTCGCGCTTCTCCTTGCACTCGTAAAGGCCTGCGGACCGCGCGCGCGCGCCGGTGACGCCGCTGCTGCCCCAGCGCAGCGAAGGGGCGCCCCGGGCCAGGGAAGGGGCCCGGGAGCCGGCACGCGCACGCAGTGGCGCCCTGATGCACCCCACCACCACCACCCGCAGCCCCAGCCGGGGGGCCCTAACCCCTGGACCGTGTCCTCCATGACCCACTGAACCTTGTGGACCAGAGCCTAGCTTTCACTTTCCGGTGTCTTTTAAAGGCAAGGAGAGAAGGTTTGTTGATATTCTTTTTTTTTAAGTCAAAAGGAAAGAAACTGCTGGGGGGGTGGGGGGCGTAGGTATCTTCCCAGGCCCCAGAATCATCAGGAAGAGCGCAGCTTGGGTCCCAGGACCGGGTTCCATGGTCCAGGCCCAGCGAGAGTGGATGATGCGGGATGTGGGCTGAGCCCAGTGGGGTGCCTAGACCAGGCCTCCACGCCACCGGGCCCGAGCTGCCCAGAAGGACAAGCGCTCTCCGAGATCTCACCAAGCGGACCAGTAGACTCAGGCCTTCTTCAGTCGGGTTCCCTGCGCCCTGCCAGTGCCGGGGAGCTGCATCCTCCGCACCCACCGGGTGCTTAGAGGGCCGCCTGAGGATACCCACACTGGGCCCTGCTGTGCTTGCTGGAGGTTACGGAGACGAAGGGCCAGAGAGCAATAGCCACAGGGAGAAGCCCTCTCCCCAAAAGGCAGAATTACCACCCGGTGCTGGGACTCAAAATAATGTCACCCCAAGCCCCTTCTCCAGGGGCTGCTAGTGAAAAGCTGCAACTGGGGGGGGGGGGTTGAAAAAGTCTCCGATTTCTTTTTCTTTCTTCCTGGCAGCAGAGCTGTCCTGGTTGGCAGAGAGCGTCCCAAGCACTAAGGTGACAAGGTGACATTCAGTAAGCCACCCCTGCTGGGCCGGGCACAAGGCTGAGCTCTGAACCTCTAACTGTAAGGGGGCAGAAGCCCGCTCCCCAGCCGGGAGCCTGGAGGAGCTGTGCTTGCCCTGAGGGGCCAGCACACACGTGTCCACGTGCCCGGATCCCAAAGCCTCACCAGCCCTGTGACCGGTCTGCTCCTGGGTCTCTTTCTCAGCCCCCCACCAGGCCTGGCCACCACGGAAGCAAGCTGGCTTTCTATCCTCCCTGGTCCCCAGAAACGGAGTTCCCAGGTCTTCCTAAGAACTCTTCCCAGGAGGAAGAGGGAGTCCCCAGCAGACTGGACCCCTGACCACGACCCCCACCCCCACCCCCTATTCCATCCACACTTCCTTTCTCTAAGTCTGAGCTGGAGGGTCCTAGGCGCCACACGCACATTGAGCTCTCTAAAGGCTGGCGGGAGACCCCACATTCTGGGTGTCTCTGGGAGCCCAAGAAACCGGCCTATCTTGGGATAAGCGGGCAGCACACTGGCCGGACTCTCCTATGTCTGTTTTCTTTTAATGGGGTCCTGACGCTGCCTTCTGTTGGGGGGGTCCAGGAGGGGGGAGCATCCCAGACCTCCAAGGTGAAAGTAAAGAGGGGGTCCATCTCCAAGAAGGAAATGGGGAGCGCCCAAGGGTGGGGAAGGCTTGGCTTCCTGGCTGCAAATCTTTGGGATGAGGAAGGAGCCCAGCTGTGAGCTGGATCCAGACTCCTGTCTCCCGGTCCCGCAAACGGAAGGAATCTCAGAACCAACCTCCCGTTAGTTAGCAGCAGGACGACCTGGACGTTGGGTGGGGTCCCTTTTCCACCCCCAAGACTCTAGCGCCCCTCTTTCTGTCTGTCTGCATATGGGAGGCCTGGGAAAGCCTTCTTTCTCTCAGCGTCTTCCCGCACCAGAGGCTCAGGGTGGGCCACCCGGAAGCCGGAGCTTCCCCGGGAAGAACCACTTCCTGGGGAGACCACCCACCCCTCCAGATGGACAGCAGAGCTGGGGCGGGGAGGGGGACGCAGAAGCTGTCCGCAAAGTCGGTGCCCACTGGGTCTCTCCCTTTGTCGAAGAAAGAAGTATTATGTAGACTCTTTTGAATTGTGCCGCTGGAGGGTGCCCGGCGAATTTTTGTCAGTGGGGTCTCCGTGCCCCTGGCCATGTATGTGCACCCTCGGCCGGCAGGGACCTCCCCGACCGGTTCCCAGAGGCACCCGGGGAAACGCGTCTCTTCTCAGCCGGCTTGTAAAGCCCAAGAGGCGTCCGCGAAGCAGCGCCAACAAGGCCGGCGCAGGCCCGCGGGGACCCATGCCCACGCAGCTCAGCAGCTGTTCTCTCAGCCTGGATTGGGGGGCGGGGGAGGAGGACCCCGGACTGGAACTACCCTGCGCGGTTCCCATCGCGTCCGGACCCCTGGTTCTACCGGGCGAGTCTGGGTACAGACACATCTGGGCCTGCCTTCTCGCGCACCAAGGCAAGTTTTCCACGAGGCCGCGGCTCGAACAGGTTCGGGAGGCAAGAGAGCTCCCAGGCTGCTGCCAGCTCCGGTGGCCGGTGGCCGTGGACGCTGGGGAGAGCTGGAGAGGGGAGCAATTTTACTGCGCGTCCGGAGTGCAAGGCCGGTGCACGCCAGCTGGGGGACGTTCCCTTGGGGGTGCTCAGAGCCACAGCCCCCTGGGAGCGGGGGAGGGCGACCCTAGCTCAGGCCCCCAGTGCCCCCAGCCTTTCCCTACTCCCTGCCTGCCTCTGCTTTCGTTTCTTTCTGAGCAGAGGACGTTGCTGTTTCCATGTCCCTGGCCTTCCTGGCCGCGCTCGGGCTGCAGCGCGGGAGCCCAGCTAGCCGAAGCGCCCGGGCCTCCCCGCACGCAGCGAGCCGGCAGTCCGCAGCCGGCGCCCCGGGGCGCGCTTACCTTCCACAGCCCGAGCGGTGCCGAACTCCTTCAGCCTGTCTTTCTCGCTGTCCGCGTGGTCCTTGAACAGAGGCATGGGGCAGTGGCCCGTGCCTTCGGCGATGTCCTGCAGGTTCGGTTCAGAGCTACCCAGCTCCCGCGAGCGCGCCAGCCCGCCCTCCAAAACTTCGCGGTAGGTAACCAAATCCTTCTTCCCGCTGCCGCCGCCGCCGCCGCCGCCCCCCGCGCCGCCCTCCTTGCATTTCTGGTCGAAAGATTTAGAAACAAAAGCCGTGAGCTCCTCCATCGCGGCCCGGGGGGCTGCGGGGTCCGCGGGGCGCGGCAGCGCTGGCTGGGAGCCGGGCTGCGGGGCGCGCGCTCCCAGGGCGTGGAGGACGCTGCGCGCAGGGGCAGGGCCCTCCCGCCGTTATTTATACGTTTCAATTTGAGTTCACACTATTTATACGTGGCTCCCTCGCCCAGCCCCCGCGCTCCCTGTCCGCCGCAATTACGGAGGCAGCCGGCTCGGCCCAGGCGGCGCACGCCGGGCGCTATCTCTCTCCCTCTCTCTCTCCCTCTCTCCCCCCTCCACCTCTCCCCCCCCCTCTTTCCTTCCCTCTCTCTTTCTCTCTCCCCCACACCTCGACGCCACCAATTGGCTTCTCTCTCATTTCATCACCGCTTGGCACCAGCGCAACTTGGAGTGGAGAGGTAACGATCAGATTTTTGAAAAGACAGGGAGAGAGGGGAGAGGGAGAGAGGGGGAGAGGCACGGGTAGAGAGAGCGCGCGCGAGCGCGCAGGCGCCGGCGGCCCCCCACCCCCACACACCCCAGCAGGTATGCGCCTTCGACCCAGGGGCGGGTGGCCCGCGCCTAACTCGACCCGGACTTGGTGGACGAGAAACCGTGCTCTCCGACCCTGCGCAGAGAAGCCACGCGGCGGCGCGCGCCTGGCGCCCCAAGCGAGCAAGTTGGAGCTGCGCGTGGGTACGCGCCTCAGAGCCCGTGGTGAGAGAGGGGGTGAGCTAGGGATCCGATCGGGCACCCGGAAGGCCACGGAGCGGACAGTGTCCGCCCGACCCTCAGACTGCCGGCCATAGGACTGCGGAGGGCCGCCCGAGACTCAACGGGGAGAGCCTGGTTCGTACGCAGCGGTTCTTCGGTGCCTGCGCGGCTGGCCAGACGGACGCTGCCGGGTCACCGGGTCTAAGCGGTTTCACTGGGGGGACATAGTTCCCTGCCTTCGGAGTGCCCGGACTGCCTCTTCACCTTCCTCCTCCCGGGCCGGATAGCAGCGCCGGGGGTCTTCCCCAAAGCCCAGTCCTGCTGGTTGGGGATCCCGGCGACCTGGGGGATGCCTTCTCTCTGCAAAGCCCCCTCCGCAAATAAAGCTGATGCCAGGGACCTCTCCTCTGCTGTCCTTTCCCCTGGCAGGGGCCCCGACCCCTCCATTGGAGAGGAGCCTAGACTTTGGGTGCGGAGTGGGTGGGTGGGTGCGGGGAATAGTGGGGGCGTTGGTTTTGCTTTTTCGGGTGGGGTTTCGCTGCTTCAGACTCAAGGATCCGTGCCACCCGCCAAGCTGATCGGGCCAGCTGTCTCCTCTGGGCGCCCGCGGGGGTGGGGCGCGGGGGAGAAGGGATGTCCCGAGCTCGAGGCCGCGCCTGGCCGGGTTCACGCGGGGGCACGGCCTCTGGAAGGGCCCGGCCCGCAGCCGGTGGCGCAGGGGACTTAGAAGGGCGCACCTGGTCTTCTGGTTCCTCCAAGCGGCCTCCTCCCTTCCCTTGGCCCCCGTCCCCATTTCTGACCGTCTTTCCCTTCCTTCGCCGCCTTCCCCGTTTCCTCCTCTCTGCCCGCCTTCCGTTGCCTGCGTCTCAGCCCTCACTCTGGTCTCCACGTCTCCACCGGCTTCTCGGGCTCCCGCCCTGCTCCTTGCCGGCAACGTAGTCCCTCTCTCCGTGCGAGCGTCCTCGTGCGCGCGTGAGGACCTGCGAAGTCCCTGCCTCCCGCCGACTGTGGACGCCAAAGGCGGACGAGGCAGCCTGGCAGCTTCGCCCACAGATCTCCCCATCAAAGCCCAGGCCGGGTGCCATGCGGAATTACAAATAGTCCTGCGACCAGGGCGCGGGGGACGCTGAGAGGGATGGCGGCGGGGGGGGAGAAGCCCGTGGTCAGGTCCTGGGCAGGAGGAGTGGGCAGCCCGGGGTGGACAGTCATCACTCGGGTGTCCAGGCCCTCCTCCACCCCCACCAGCTGAGCCTTCTCCCATAGGATAGAGAAGGGCCTAGAGAATATTGGGAGGGGGGAGAAAGAGGGGGGGATGGAAAGGGAGAGGAGAAGGGGGAGGGAAACACGGAGAGACAGTGACACCAGGAGAGACAGAGAGACAGAAAGCCCCTGGCACCAAGAGAGACACAGAGAGAGCCAGTGTGTGTGTGTGTACGCGCGCGCGCGCATGTGTGATTTACAACGAGGGGCCTGCCAACTTCCGGGGTCTTGCAAGGCAGAGAGCAGACCCTCCCTGGATTCCCCCATAGTGCTGTCCTCGCCCTGAGTTCAGCTCTCAAGAACCCCAGCCCCTCCCCCACCCCAACCCCATTGAACGCTCCACAGCGCAGCAGCCCCAGGACCCTTCTCGCCGGACCAGTCCCCACCCAGGCCCTGTGAGGCGCTGGCTAACGCAGACTGCAGGGAGGGTGTGGCTCAGGCGTCCAGCCCCGCCCCCAGCGCAGGGCTTTGACCTCAGCCCCCTCCCTCCCCTCCCTCCCTCCGGGCTGCAGGGAAAGGGGGGCCTTGGAAGAAGCTGCGTCTCCCCAGGAATCCTTCAGGGGTGGGGCGTGGGCGATACTGGGCTAGGTCTGAAGGCTGGGCAAGAATTAGATCTTCCCCCCTGCCCTCACCCTCACGGACACACACATGCACTGAAATCCCAATTTAGATTCCCCATACAGACGAATGCTTTTCAACACCCCCCGCCCCAGCCTCCCTCCAAACCATGTGGCCTTCCAGCTGAGCCTGATCTCTCAGGCCCTCCCACCAGTGAGATCGAGTTATGTAAAAGTGAACTTGGCTCCGCCAGCGCCTGTCTGGACCTGAAGGCCACCTCCTGGCCCTCCATCTCTGAGCTTGCCCCCCCCCCGTCCTTCCCCCCCTTGTCCTCCACCCCCACGGGAACACCCTGGGCAACCAGACCCTGCCCTTGGCTTCCTCCGAATGGCTGGCCCTTAGAAGAAAGGGCGTTGAGAGGGGGAGCAAGTCTTAGGGTGACTGTCCCGGTGTTACTGCATTAGCCAGAACTCCCTCAGCTGAATTCTTAGGCATTTCAAGCCAGGGCCCCAAGCCTCCGGGTCTGCAGCTGAAAGGCCCCAGTGCGTTTGGCTGGTGGGCTGGGGCAGAAAGAGGGCCTGAGCTCTCTGCAGGGGGTGGGGCAGAGAATTGCATGTGCAAGAGACATTTGTGTGTCCACACCCACCCCCCTGTGGGGGCCAGGAGGATCTAGTGGTGGGAAGATTGACCTTCCAAGCCTCCTCTCAGGGCTGGGGAAGGTGGGGGGGGGGGTCTGGACAAAGTTCTTGCGTGGGGACCAATGCATCTATCTCACCCCAAAACAGCAGCCGTAAAGGAAACATTGAAAAGGGGGCTAAGGGAAAAACCACACCCCCCAGTCCATCAGGACGTCCCAAGGCCCCGCTCTGCCTTCTCCAGTTGGAATTAGGCCCCGTCGTTTGAGCGCCCCGCTGGTGAGCCAGGCCCCAGACTCCCACTTCGCCCTGGATTTGTTTTCCAAATCCGCAAAGAAGCGGACAAAGTGCTATGGAAGGGAAATTAAAAATAATCAGCATATCGGGAGACCTCAAGGTCGCCCCTAAGGGCTCCTGCCCCGCGCAGTGGTGGAGGAGAAGCTTGGGGCGGGCAGGGCTCCCCGAGTGTGCGGTCGCCTACCTGCCGGCCCCCAGTCCACGCAGCCCCCTCGACTCCCGGTCTGGACAGACAGCCGCATTCCCAGGGGACCCCCGCGACCCGCCCACCCGCGGGGGCGCAGAGAGGCAGCCGCTTCACTTGCTCACGCTTCTGGGGAGCCGGGCTCCAGGTGCTGCCCTGTCCCGCTGGGACCCACAGACACTACTCCGGGTGAAATCCATCTTCAAGCAATAGAATTTCGTGCCGCAGCCCCCCTGTCCCCCAAGCCTTTTCCCCCCCGCGCGCGCCCCTGGGCCCAGCCTGCCGTCTGACGTCCTGGGACGTCCTGAGACGCGTTGGTGGCGCTCCAGGGGCTCTCTGCCCTCCCGGGGCATTCTCCAGAGCCCCCCACCCCCGCCAGCCCCCAGCACACGCGCAGCCTGGGTCCCCTGGGTGGGGCCTGGCTGGGTAGGACCTAGGCCGTGCGCGCACCCACCCCTCTTGGAGCCTTTGCAGGTCTGAGAGAAAGATGGGGCTTTTCTGGACTTCAGATGAGGCGCCGGTGTTAGTGGGTGGGGGTCACTTCGCGGTTGACCCCCCACATAGAGGGTGTTTTGTTTTAATTGTGGTTTTGTTTGTTTATTTGCTTTCCCCCCCTTCCTTTTTCTTCCAATAAGTGCGAAGGGAAAGGAGTGGGCTGCTATCCAAGCGTTCAACGTTTGCTTTCTTGCGTTCCTGGAAAGGAGGCCTAGGGGCTTCCAGTGACGTTTCAGAGCGGCCCCCTGGACCAGCCCGAATTCATTCGCGCTCAATCCAGTTCCCTGCCCTGAAGCAAAAGGCCTGGGTTGTGGGCCGCGGGGACCTGACAGGGGAGGGGGGGCCGAGGGGAGGCAGCAGCCGTGTGCCCTTCCAGGCCCGCCGCCCGCTGGGGAAAGACCAGCTGCCAGGGGAGCCCCTTCCACGCCCCGTGCCAAAGCTTGCTTGAGAAAGACACTTCGTATTCTTATCAGAACTCGGGCAGGGTGGGGGGCGGGTGTAGATGCGCTCGGCCTCAAAGACCCAGCATTTTAAAACAACAATCCCACCCCCAACACACACACACACACACACCACACACACACACACACACACACACACACTCCCTCTCTCTTTGCACGTTTGTTAAATATTTATCAGTATCGATCCCAGGCCGGGATTTCACACTCGTCTTCACGTATTTGAGGGGTGGGGGGCAGAAGCGTCTCTTTCCCCGTCCCACCCACTCGCTGCCCCCTGCCCACCCGTCTCCATCGCGAGCCCCGCGTTGGCTGGCGGACGGTGGGGGGGGGCTTGCCCGGTGTGGATCGATGATCGATTGATCGTGCTAACGGGCGTGCCCCTCTCGCCAGGCTCATAGATTTTCACGGCTGTGGCTTGGCTGTGAGCGGACGGGGTCAGGGGTGTCCCCCACCCCAGCCGCTCGGCTGGCCTTTGGCTCCAGGGTGGGCCGCCCCTGGAAGTTGCACCAGTTGTTCTACCCCCCACCTCACCCTCCTCCAATTTCCTTTCACTTTTGCTTCAAATCCCAGAATTTATGGGGGCCAGGGGCACTTGCGGGCGCATGCAAAATCGCCAGCCCGGGTAAAATGTCTCCCTCCTTCGTTCATTTCCTCCTGCGGGTGCGCGCCAGCCGGACTGCGTCCTTCCTGGCGACCGAGGGCAGAAATAAACCGTGTTTCTCGGAGGCAGACCGAGCGCCCGTCCCCTGCCTTCTGTTCTTATTGAAGGGCAATTTCTTTATTTTTCCTCTTTCTCTTTCTTTATTCTTTCCGCTCTTTCTTTTTCGGTTTTCCTTACTTCCTCTCTCTCTTTCTTCAGGGAGTAAATTTCGCCTGGTCAGGGTGGAGCGCACGCCACTGGGCGTTCTGTTTCTCTGAGCGACCGGGCTTCTGTGGTCAAGGTCACAGATGAGGATGGTGACTTACACACACACACACACACACACACACACACACACACACACACACACACACACACCGGGGTTTGGGAGACATTTCGGTTTGCATAGCGCATTTCTGGGTCCCTCTGCGTTCCCCGTGGCCGAACTCCTCTCCTGACCCACTGCGGTCTCGCGCTTAGGGGAACCCTGCCCTAGGGGAACCCTGCCCGGCTGGATGGAAGGTACCCACTGGGCTAAAAGGCCCTGGTTTCTGCAATGCCAGAGAAGGAACAGGTCTATCCAGGCCCCCTCCCCCTGCAGGCAGCCAGAGATCCTGTAGAAAGACCACCCCCCAGGGGCACCCTCTCTGGAATTTGAATTTTAGAGGTGAGGATGCGGCACCCTCTCACTGGCTTCCTCACCTCAACCCTGCTCCCCCCACTCCCTTTTTGGTCCTTGTTCCAACCTCTTTTGCCCCCCCCCCCCTCCTCTGAAGCCGGCTGCTGGAGCGGCGGGGTCCCAGGAGAAGGAGTCCCGGGCCGCGCATCTGCGTGTCCGCAGCGCCGGCAGACAGGCCCCCAACCCGCCCCCCACCCTGACGCCCCGGGACTAAGCCCATCTGTCCAGAAATGGCCTGGGATCCTGTCGACAAGCCGCGATTATCCCTCCCTGTCCCCAAGGACCGGCCCGCCGGCTTCTGGGATTGCCAACGGGACGCGCGCGCGCCATCGCCGGTCCCTTCCTTCGCGCGTCTACATCCGCTTCTCCGCTGCACCTCGGGGTGTGCGTCCCGGGAGACGCATGGGCCGCCTCCAGCCGAGCGCAGGATGTCTTCTTCTGGAGGGCAGGGGGGCTGCCTGGGGACTGAGGTTTGGTGGGCACGTTGGGGGGCAGTGGCAGTACCCTGTGTGGAGTCACTCCCTTGCTGGGGTCTCACGCCCCCCCCCCCAGAAAGTTTCCTCAGGGCACCCAGAGACTGAGGCCAAGGGCGTCACCAGCCTGTCTCCCCATTCTCAGTAACTCACCACATCCAGGGAAACAGGACAGCTTTTCTGTCCCCACAGGATGTGTGTGGGGAGGACCACTTGCTAGCCCCACTAGAGTCCTATGACTTGTCCTTTTGGGGGCTTGTCCTGCATAACCTCAAGCCAGCTCCACTAAAGAGCCACCACTGTGATGGCCAGGGCTTTGTGGCGGTCATGGGGCTGCCCTTGCCCTGGGAGTCCTGGCAGGCACCAGGACAGGGCGAGGCAGGAAACCCGCGTCCTGGAAGGGAGGGTGAGGAAGGGGAGGACTCTCCTGGGCTTTGGGAAGTCCACGCACCCCCTTGCTCCCTGGCCAGGTGTGAGAGGCAGGCGGGGCTCCGAGAACCAACTGGCCTCCCCACCCCTCCCTCACAAGGTCAGTCCCTGGCCTGAGTCCCAGCTTTAAACAAAGAGCTCCAAGGACAACCTTCAGGAGTCCACCTGGGCACTCAAGTGACCCACTCCCCAAATCCCACCCATCCCCCGCCCCCCACGAGTGGGAGGGACTTGATCCCCAGGATGGGGGAGGGGAGAGGACCCTGGCTGAGCACCACAAACATCTCCAGCAGGGGTGGGAAGTGGGCAGCAGGGGCAGGGCCACTACCTGAGTCAGAGCGCAGCCCAGGTGCAGAAGTGGACCCCAGGTGCCTTGAGAGCATCGCTGGAGTCCTGGGGGTGCCACTGGGCGGGGATACTGGTACCCAGGGCCCCCCTGCCCTGACGGGGGTGGGGGGTGGGAAGCCAGGCCTTCAAGCTACTACACATGGGCGGTGCCTGGGTTTACCTGACACCCTCTCCCGCTGGCACCCAGGTACCAGACTTCTCTGGACTGGTCATGACAGGCATCTGCAGCTCCAGGGGTGACCCCTACAGGCCTGAGCTGACCCATGGGCTGCTCAAGGCAAGGTCTGCCCTTGACATGCACCAGCCACCTCCTGGGAGAGAGAGAAGGCAGTCTGTCCCCAGATAGATAGATATACCATCTCAGAAACCCTGGGAGCTGCCCCAGTCTGCCCTGCCACTCGCCCCCTCATCCTGGTGCTGTGGTAACTGCTGGGCTCCGGTCCACAAGACCGCCCGGGCAAAACCAGCAGCCACTCTGAGGGAGGGGGAAAGATGGGGATTTCTACTCCCGTAAACTGTTACTGTCTCAGAACCCACGGGGGCAGTTCTACCCTGTCCTGTACGGTTTTTGTGTGAGGCCGACGGGCTAGAGAAACAGATTCATTGACACTCATATATGTGTAAGCGAGAGCTTTCTATCAAGAAGTAATCTTACGGAAAGCAAACACCCCAGCCCGGTCCTCGATCAAGTCCACAAGTCTGATGCGAGTCCACCAGTCCCTCTGCAGACTCAGCAGCCACAGGCAACGATGCAGGAAGACAGGAGATCACAGGCCAGTGGGTGCAGAGTCTCGTGGATCGGAGAGCATGGGCCGCATCTCCAGGGCCCCTGCAGGTCTAGCGAGGGTCATCAACAGCGAGGTGAAGGCAGAGAGGGAGGGGACATTCCCAGAACCCTGCTGATGAGGAGGCCACGCCCACAGGCCGCGACCTGATTGGCAGGCTAGACTCCGCCCACATCTTAGGCTAGACTCCGCCCACGTCTTATCCCGGGTGCCCTTTTGGCACAACTGTGAAAGCGACATCACCTGGTGTCAATTTGGGAGGAAGATGAAGAGTGAAGGGGCGGAGTCTCGTCTGTCAATCAGGTCACAGCCAATGACCCTCTCTGTGGGCGTGGCCTCCTGGAGATTCTGGGAACTGTATTTCCTCCTGGGTGGAAGGACTCTCTCTCTCTCTCTGCTCATTCCCTGAGAGACGCTCTCTTGATGAGACACATGGAGCTCGCTGATAGACCCCCTGCCCTGTGAGCGTGGAGACCCCTGCCAGCACTGAGATGCTTCCACCGCCACTGGATCCACAAGACTTCCCACCCAACAGCCTGTCACCTTCCTGCATTCGGCGACATGGCATGTGCGGTGTGAGTCTGAAGAGAACTCTGTAGACTGGTGTTGGACATAGGGACTAACATCAGACTGAGGGACTTGATCTGGACTGGGCTGGGATGTTTTCTCAATGTTCAATTGCTCTTTCTCATGCACACACGCGTGTCCATGGATTTGTTTCTCTAGTCCACCCGGACTTACACACTAAGTAAATATGGCGGAGACTTTACTTTGGTTATCAAGTGTGCCGACCCTATAGGACCCTATAGCTCAACCCTATATGACCCCATAGGACCACGTAGCCTGACCCTATAGGTAAAGCTGGCCCTGTGAGTTTCCAAGACAAACGCTTTATGGGGGTGGACAGTCCCCCCCCAAAACACTTTATGGGTGTTTTTGAATTCTGACCTTGCAAATTACAGCTTAAAAGTAACCACTGAATCTCCAGGGTCCCCACCCCGTCTCAGCAGCAGCCCAAGGGTGGTGAGGCTTTGTCCTTCCGTGACGGTGGAGACAGGTCAAGGGCGGGCCTTTGTGATCCCATAAAGGGTCACAGCCTCGGCTGTGAATCTTTACAGGAGTGAAGCTCCCCTGTCCTTCTTCTGCGGAACTGTCGGTGGTTTTGAACTGCTGGCCTGTGGGTCTCGGTCCAGCGTAGTCCACGACACCACTGGGAAACCCCCAAATTTGTGGGACGTGCTTTATTGTCGAACGCACTGTGGTGGAGACATCATCTGGTGTCCCCTTGAGGCATTCAGAGCGAAGGGGCGGAGGCGAGCCTGTCAATCAGGTCGCAGCCTGAAGATCCTTCCTGGTGGGCGTGGCCAGTGAAGGGGCGGGCCCTAGCTTGTCAATCAGGTCTCAGGTCGATGATGCTTCCTGGTGGGCGTGGCCTTCTCAGGAGGATCCCGGGAACTCCCTCTCTGCCTCCCTGGAGACTGGGCACCCGCTCTCTCTGCTTCTCCTTCCTGTGGACAGGCCACGAGGAAACCCTCACCCACACTGAGATGCTTCCACCACACGGGACCCACAAAACTGTGCACCCACCGGGCGTGATCTTCCTTCGCTCGGAGTCACTTCATGTCATGCGTGAGTCTCAACAGGACTTTATGAGCTGGTATCGGACATGTGGGCTTGATCTGGACTGGGATGGGATGTTTTCTTAATGTACCATCCCTCTTTGATATAAAACTCTCTCTTACACACATTAAAATACACATGAGCATAGTCGTGGAAGCCCCTGGGCAGTTTTGGCCCGTGCTGTCCGGTGTCTGTGAGTCGGCATGCGGCTTGTTGTCCTGCGACTGTGTGCTCATCTCTGCCTTCCTCCCCAGTTTGGCTCTACTGCGATGTCTAGCTCGTCTCTCTGGGGACCACACGGAGGCAGACACAGAAGACAGCGCTGATGTCTGTGCATTAGTCTGTCTGTCTCTGTGAGGATGGAAATGCCACGGGCTGATGGAAGA
Organism: Tenrec ecaudatus; assembly: GCF_050624435.1. Lineage (NCBI taxonomy): Eukaryota > Metazoa > Chordata > Mammalia > Afrosoricida > Tenrecidae > Tenrec > Tenrec ecaudatus. Next base: position 20,150,733 of record NC_134549.1, read on the forward strand.
ACAAGCAGATCCGTGCTGGAGGAAGCGCAGCCGCAAGGATGGGGAGACTGTGTCACACGGACTGTGGACGTGTCATCGGGAGAGACCAGTCCCTGGAGAAGGACGTCGTGCTTGGTCAAGCGGAGGGGCAGCAACAGGGAGGAAGGTCCTTGAGATGGATGGACACTGGCTGCAGCCATGGGCTCAGACATAGGGACGATGGTGGGGACGGCGCAGGACCAGGCGATGCGTCGCTCTGTTGTGCACGGGGGCGCGATGAGTTGGACACCACCTAACAGCAGCAGCACGTGTGATGTGCGTGCACATGCATCTTAGGGTGGGGGTGCTGGAGATGGCTCCTAAAGGGTCCTGCTTGGCCACAGGGAGCCCTGGTATGGTAGTGGTGATGGGTTGGGCTTCAAAATGCAAAGTCAGCAGTTAGAAGTTCAAACAGCCAGGTGCTTTGAGAGAGCTCTCCACTCCTGTGCAAACTGACCACCTGAGAGACCCACAGGGGAAGCTCCGCCCTGTCCTGCAGGGTCTCTGTGAGTCAGCGCCCACTCGATGACAGTGTGTTTATCTATCTATCCATCTATCTACATATCTGTCTATCCATTAGCTCCTGGGAAGAAAGACCAGACTGTCTCCTCCCATACAGACTGACAGCCTGGGAGACCCCCAGGGGCAGCTCTGCCCTGTCCTGCAGGGTCGCTGTGAGTCGCCGTCCCCTCGATGGTGGTGAGATGAACTGACGGCAGCACAAACAGCTCTGTCTTGGAAGACGTGCAGCCAGAAGGCAGCTTAGAAGCTGAGGTGGCAAGACTTCTCCAGTGTGATGTGCAAGCTGTGGGGAGAACATCGTTCTTGGTAAAGGGGAGGGTCAGCACAAAAGAGGAAGACCCTGTGACAGGTGGACACTCTCTCAAGAAAACTGCTTAACCAAAAAGAAGTAAGCTTGACCTAACTTGGCCAAACTCGAGCAACGGTTATCATGGGTGAAGGGGAAAGAGATGTTGCTTGAAGGAGGGGCCCCGGGGGAGAAACGAATCCAGAGACACGCCTATGTGCAGAGGGAGGAGCTTTGTAGAAAGAGCAATTGTGTCTCAGGAAAACATCCCAGCCATGTCCAGAGCCAGTCCCTCAGTCCGATATGAGCCCATAGGTCCGATACCAGTCCATACATCCCTCTTCAGACTCACACAGCCACATGCAATGATGCCAATTGCAGGAGGCTCACAGGCCACTTGGCAGAGAGTCTTGTGGATCCAGTGGTGGTGGAAGCATCTCAGCATTGGCGTGGGTCTCCACGTGGCTCCTCCAGGGCTCTGGCTCCATCAGTGTAGGTCCACATGGCTTGTCTACATGAATGTCAAGCAAAGAGAGAGTGTGTCCCGCCTCCTTAGTGCCTCCAAATGAGGCCATCAAGCTGCGACCTGATCGACAGGCTGGACCCCACCCCTTCACTCTTAATAGTCTCAAGTTGACACCAGATGATGTCATGACCACAGGGGGCATTGAGTTTATGTCAACGGCAGTGGAATAATTTGGAGAAAGATCCATCGCGGTTGTGCCACACCGAGTTGGATCCGTGGCACTGGATAATACAGGTGTGGTTGTGGAATTGGGGGCTGTTTTGTTGTATATAGAGATGCCACAATTGGGGGGGGGTGGATTCCATGAATCAGGAATACTCTGAAATGGACTGTGTGAGATTGTCCAGCTCCTCTTGAAGTGGTTGAGTGACTGAATCCTATGACACGTGAGGGGTTAATAAAACTGTCATTAAGCAGAAAAGACGAGGAAGACCTTAACTGGGAGGAGGGACCCCGGACAGAGGAGGCACAGGACGGGCAGCGCTTCCTCTGCTGCACACCGGGTCCTGGTGAGTCGGACCAAGCGCAACTGTGCTTCACCACAGCCACGACCCGTCCTCTGAGAGGTCGACTTGATGGATTGGGTGGGAGAGTTCACCAGTAGCTGGGTGACACCGGAGGCCACACGCTGGATGAGGCTGTCGCCACTAGATGCCACCAGGCCAGCTTGGTCTCCTTTCAACCCGGCACAACAGAATGAAACATTGCCCGGTCCAGCCTGGCCAATAGGAGCATGCGGATTCATCAGGTTGCAGTTTGATTGGAGGACAAAGAGATCGATGGCTCGGCAAGGCCCGCCCCGTCTCCCTAGCTCTCTGTGACGGGAGCAAGCCGCTGCTTCAGGGGGTCCCTGCCTCAGCCTGTGAGCTTCACCGCCTGCGGGATGGCCGACCCGTGCACGTGCCCTGGAGCCCGAGCCCCTCCCAGACCTGCTTCTCCAGCTGCTGCCGGTGCACACGCTGGGCCGGGACGGCGGGTCCTGTCGCCTCGCATTGCGGGAGTTTGACCTCAGATCCGGGCTGCTTCTCTCAGCTCCTGAGCTGCTGCTGACCCGCCTGCTGCCTGTGGGCGACTCTGCCCGCCCGGCCCCGGGCAGGACTCTGCTGTCGGCTCCGGCAGCCCAGGTGAGTGGAAGGACTTCCAGTCTATTACCTGGTCCAGGGGACTGAGTTGAACTGAGCCTTCTGTCCTGCTGGGTGGACTAATTAGCTGTGATATGTAGTCCTTCTCAGTGGACAAGCTTATCCACAGATATATAGATATAGGTACAGATATAGATACAGGTATTGATACAGATAAAGGTATAATCATCGGTGTCCTGGTTTTGCTTCAGTAGAAGCTGCCTTCTCAGAACCAGGTCAGTTTCTGGCCCCTGTGGGAGGACCTGGTTGCCCCTCACTGGCACGCTGACCAGCACGATGGCTCTGAGACACGTGCGGTGTCACGACTTCGGGGACAACCTGACCGTACTTCCTCCAGCAGTTTTGTTCGTTCTCCCGACTGTCCGGCCACGTTCCCGACTCTTTGCCAGCCCTCCCTTCAGTGTGCACTTGCACCTCAACTCGCAGAAAACATTCCCCTCGAGGTGAGCACGCAGCAGCATGACCACCCGAGGCCACGCTGACGCGGTGGACAGTGTCCTTGTGCTTGAGTCAACAGCCAGTGTCCAGCGAGGTCACCCCACAGCTCGCCAACCATTGAGCGGATGCCGACCTCCAGTGACCCTCGGGGGCAATGGAGACCTGCCCCTGGGGGCTCCCGAGACAGCCACTCCTTACAGGAGAGAGAGCCCCATCTCACAGAGCGGCTGGTGGTTTCCAACCACGGACCTTGCGATTGTACCAAATGCGTAACCACTGTGCCAGAGAAGCAGCAGTCAGAGAAAACCACCAGCCACTGTGCTGGCTCATCTGCCCCGACCTCAGCCACGGCCACTTTGCTCCAACGGCCACGTCCATCGGCCCTGGACACGTGAGTGAAGGCCAATGAAGGAGGAGGACAGACACGAGTTGGTGCATCTGAATCATGGTGTTGGGCGAAGGGGTGGCGTCTCTCCTGTCCATCAGGGCACAGCTGGATGACCTCATTTGGAGACGCCAGGGAGATAAACAGCTCAGTGGAGACGGGAGATGGGCTCGCTCCCTGCGAGACTCTCCTGCTGGCGAGCCTGATGGAGCCAGAGCCCGGGCCCTCAGGAATCTTTATTGTAGCATGTGACGTAACGTTATTATGTTATCTTATATTATTGTTATATTTTATTATTGTGTTATGTTAGTACATATGTTATATTATTATATTATGTTATATTGTTTTATATTATTATACTATGTCATATTTTATGCTATATTATATTATGTTGTGTTATATTATGTTATGGTTTATTACTGTATTATGTTATATTATGTTGTCATGTTTTATAATTATATTATGTTTTGTTATGTTATGCTATATTATTATATTATATTATGTTATATTATATTATGTGGTTATGTTTTAATATTATATTATTATGTTATGTTATATTATCATGTTATTGTATGTTGTATTGTTATGGTATATTATTATGTCATGCTATGTCATATTATTGTTATGATATTATTGGTATGATGTGATATGATATGATATGGTATGATATGATATGATCGTCATCACGCTGCCGTACATGGCATTTTCATGTCATCATCTTCCCCAGCCCCGCAGTTCCCACACACCGGTCCTCATCTCCTGCCGGGCGTGCACCTGCGAGGTGACTCTGAGGCCACCTGTGTTCACCTGTGAGGACACCACGCTTGGGGTCACGTGTCCCTTGTGAAGCGCTGCTGGGTCGGCTTCAACCCATACGACTGCGCGGGACAGAACGAGACGCTGCTCAGGCCAGTGCCCCCTCCCCGGGCACCGGAGTCTTCAAGGTAATGGCCTTGCTCTCTGGCCCTTTGGAGAGGCCCCATCTGGCGTGGCGGATGCACCCACATCGTACATGGTGGGATGTCTTGACTTCGGCTTCCAGGAGCATCGTGGGTGGGCGCCAGCACCCTTGACAGCTTCCACCTTGTTTGAGTCCAGATGGACGATAGAAACAAAACCATGGACACTCATTTGTGTATGAAAAAGAGCTTTATATCAAAGAGCAATTGTCTGTTAAAAACACATCCCAGCCCCGTCCAGATCAAGTCCGATATTGCCCCATATGTGGATATCAGTCTATAAAGTTCTCTTCAGACTCATGCAACACTGCAATGACACCGAATGCAGGAGGATCACAGGCCGGCGGGTGGAGAGTCTTGTGGATCCAGTGGTGGTGGAAGCATCCCAGCGCTGGCGTGGTCTCCACGTGGCTCCTCCAGCTCCAGGCTCTGGCCCCATCAGTGTAGCTCCATGTGTCTTGTCAACAGGAATGTGAAGCAGAGAGTGTGTGTCCTGCCTCCAGCGAGCTGTCTGTCTCCTCCGTGCCTCCGCCCCTTCGCAAGTCGACAGGAGATGATGTCACCGCCACAGACCTCTTCTCTGCTTCTGCCGGTCCAGCCGTGTGAGGAGGGTTTGTTTATTTCCATCCAGTCGCCACCCACACCAAAGACCGCCATCCCTGCTGTTGACCAGCGGGTGCTTGATCTTGAGCCTGCTCTTGACCAGCAGGTGTTTCAGGTGTGGTCACCTGCTTCGCACAGGTGGCTCCTAGGCTTGCCTCCCACCCTGATGGCGTGCTCCTTCTTCAAGTAATCCCACTTCTCAGGTGACCCGCTCAGTGCACAGAGCGGGGGAGGGGGGAAGGGACCACACGGAGGCACCACCTCACCTGATCTCAAGCCAGGTTGACCTCTCCCCTCGTCTGTAGCGCAGTAACAGTCCCCATGGCTTGGACTGTCATGGAATCACTCTCCATAGAATCACGTGACGTGATGCCACCCCTTCCATCACGCCGTCTGATGCAATGCTAGCCGATCACTTTCCATCAGGTGACACGATGTCACCCCTTCCTCCCTGCACCCTGGTGCTGGGTGACGAAGCCCTGCAGAATGGGAGTGGACAGAGCGCCCCTGCTCGGCCACCCATGTCTGACCACAGGTCCCACGGGACGAAGCAGCCGGACTCGCAGCTGCCATGAACACCCGAGCGCACGGACCAGCCCTGCTAAGTAAACCGCTCCCCCTCACTCACGCCACTGGTCAGGATAAGTCCACAGCCTTGGGGCCCATCCACATGCGCCCTGGCTGTCTAGGACCAAGCAGGAGCTGTCCTGCAGGGTCCCCAAGTCTTCCAGGGGCCTGGAGGCCTCGTCTTCCTCCCATGGAGAACCTGGGTGGGTGCCAGGCCCCCAGGGCACCGCTGGGGTCACGATGCGGGTGCCTGTCCGTCTCACTCGTCTGTTCACACACGCACACACACACACTCCTGGCGGAGACACACAGAGCAAGATGGATGAGGAAGCCCTTCCCAGCTAATGCCCCCAGTGGGCGCAGCAGGCAAGAGCCACTCACCTCGAGGCCAGCAGTTCAAACCCACCCGTGGCTCTGGGGCAGGAAGGAGAGGCCGTCTGCCCCATAGAGGTCTCAAGGCTAGAGAGCGCAGGGTGCTGGTCGGCTCCGTCCGTCAGGGTCACCGTGGGTGGGGAGCCACTCGGCAGCAGTCTGTTTCTCGGCCCTGGTGCGCAGTGGGTAAACTCCATTGGAAGCACCCCTGGAAGTGGACCTGGAGCCCCACGGAAGCCCACGCCCTCTGCTGTCCCATGATGCCTCAGCCCTTCTGTCTGGAAGCTCCCAACCCATCCCTGCCGAGAGCCCGGGTCTATTTTGTTTGCACGAGGAAATCTGCTTATAAAAAGCGCCACAGGCAGAAACTGAAGGCCCCGCAGTCTGAAGGCGCCTGGTGACTGACAACACAGGGAAACGGGGCCTCGTTAAAATGGGTAATTGCTCTAATTGCCCCCTTCATTCCGTGCCCAGGTGGCAGCCGCCTGACCTACCCTGTGTTCCTATGCCACACACACCCTTGCCAGCCCCCCAGTGACAGCTGCTGGGACCCGGCTGACAGACGGATGGACAGGGTCCCACAGACACCCTGCTCCATCCCCCGATCAGCTGCAAGAGTGAGAGCCCCCCTCCAGCCATGTGGGGTGCAGAGGGAGAAGGAGGGAGGCAATCCATCGGCAAACTTGGGGGCCCCCTCCCAGAAGCAGGGGGTGCATGGCCAGGGGCTCACGGGCAGTGCTAGTCAACTAGGTAGACTAGGGAAACAAATCCACAGAAACTCACATGTCACATGCATAAGAGACGGTTTTATATAAAGGGCAAGTGTACATTCAGAAAACATCCCAACCCTGTCCAGTCCAAGCCCATAAGTCTGACTTAGCCCGTATGTCGGACACCAATCTACAAAGTCCTCCTCAAAACACACACAATGCTGCCGACTGCAGGGAGATCACAGGCCAGCGGGCGGAAAGTCTTTGAATGCAGTGGACGTGTCAGCATCTCTGCGCTGGCAGGGTCCCCACACAGACTGCTCTACTCTCAGACCCCCTTCTGAAAGCACCTGCACATGACACAACCCACTGCCATCGAGTGGACGCCAACTCACGGCGACCCTGCAGGACAGGGTAGAGCTGCCCCTGTGGGTCTCCCAGGCCGTCAGTCTGCACGGGAGCAGATGGCCTCCTCTTCCTCTTCCGGAGCAGCTGGTGGATTTGAACTGTGGACCTGGGAACCCACCATGCTATGGAGACAAAGTGTGCACATGGTTTGTGTAAAGTGTACATGCACTATGGACACTCTATGGTCTTGGAGGCTACACAGGTAAACATCTTTCTCACACCGAGCGAGAGCCTGCTGGTTTCAAACTGCTGGCCTTGCAGTTAGAAGAAGGCAGCCCCTACCCCTCTGCGCCACGGGACTCCTGGAAGAAACAGTGGCTGTGGATTCCCATGAAGGGGAGGCACGGCCCCAGCCTCTTTCCGGGACACGACTTCCTCCTCACTGGTTGGGTCTGGGGGGGCTGCCGGCCCCACTTTTAGCCCCAGAGCGAGCTTTGGTGTCACAGTGGTTACGCTTTGGGCCACTCTCCCCAAGGCCAGAGCATCAAACCCACCAGCGGCTCCTCAGGAGAAAGACCAGACCGTCTGCTCCCGTGCAGACTGACCGCCTGGGAGACCCACAGGGGCAGCTCCGCCATGTCCTGCAGGTCGCCATCAGTCGGCAGCAGCTTGAAAGCAGTGGGTGTAGTTTTGGCTCACTGATCTTCCAGAACAGATTAGAACATCACACGTGTGCACACACACAGGGGAGAATATCAGTACACCCACACAAGTGCACCCAAGGACACATACTATCCCCACTCTCACACAGATGAGCACAAACGCACACGCAGAAGCACACTCACAGAATCATGCACACACATGCACCATGCTCAGCACATGCACACACGTCCACACACAGGCATGTTCACAGTAGCTCACACACACCCCTACACACCCTCGTGCACGTGTGTGTTCACACATGCTCAGGAACACACAAGCCTGTAACACACGTACACATGCTCCCACATGCGCGCACACACAAACAGGTGCACACAAACAGGAAGCTGTGTGCATACCCTGGGCAGGGCTCCGGGGACAGCGGCCTGTCAGCCACAGACCCGCGCGAGCGGAGAAGAGACGAGGCCTCTTCAGCCGGTTAAATTTAACCAGAGGACGCCTCTTGGGAGGAGACATCGCAAATGAGTCGGAAACATAGCAGAACCTTAATTTGTCACCTTTTCCTCCGATCCACTCCCGGCTCCTCTACTGCGCCCGGAACATCTGTAAAGTTTAAGAACCCATTTGTGTTAAATCCGAGTTCACAGGCTCCCCTGCTGACACCGCGTGGAGCGGGGGTGGCAGCTCGGGGGACAGAGACTCGGGATCAGGGAGGGCGGGCGGCCGCCCCTGTTGTCTCAGGCGGGTGAGCGATTCCGCCTGACAGCTGCTGAATTACAGTAACGATGCCCGGGAGTGGGAGAGGCGGCTCATCTGCATCTGCCAGAAACCCAGGCTGACCTGCAGCCAACACCTGATACCTGAGTGACAGGTACGCCCCAGGTACAGGGCCTGCCCCCCAGCACTCACGGTGCTCTGGCCCCTGTACTCTCGGGAGGGAGGTGGGGCATGTGGGCAGGTGGGGCAGGAAGGCGCCCATGGGCTGTGGTCAGAAAATCACCATTGGATGTTTCCCTCAGCTGCCCTTCTCGGTGGAAATGACATGAGATTGGGGACAGCAGCAGGCTCTGCTCTGACTCCCGGCAACCCCTGCACTCGACAGAAGGGACCCCCACCGACCCCCACCATCGTCCCTGTGTCCGAGCCCATGGCTGCAGCCACTGTGTCCGTGCATCTCGTCCAGGGCCGTCCTCTCTGTCGCTGCCCCTCTGCTTCCCCAAGCGTGACGTCCTTCCCCAGGGACCGGTCTCTCCCGATGACACGTCCAATTTCTCAGCCATCACATCCATCCGTCTTGTGGCGCATCTCGCTCTCTCTTGCTGGCCCACTTTACCCAGCTGATACGCCAACTGAGAACCCAGCGACCCTGCAGGACAGGGCAGGGCTGCCCCTGTGGGTCTCCCAGTTCTGTCGGTCTGCACAGGAGCAGACAGTCTGGTCTTTCTCCCCAGGAGCTAATGGATAGAGAGATATGTAGATAGATAGATAAATAGATAGATAGACAGACACTCTGCCATGGAGTTGATGCCGACTCACAGCCACCCTGCAGGACAGGGCGGAGCTGCCCCTGTGGGTCTCCCAGGCTGTCAGTCTGCACAGGAGCAAACGGTCTGGTCTTTCTCCTGAGGAATCGATAGGTAGATATGCAGATAATGGATGGATAAATTGATAGATAGATAGATAGATAGATAGATAGATAGATAGATAGACAGACAGATAGACACACTGCCATCGAGTGAATGCCGACTCACAGCGACCCTGCAGGACAGGGCGGAGCTGCCCCTATGGGTCTCCCAGGCTGTCAGTCTGCACAGGAGCAGATGGTCTGGTCTTTCTCTTAAGAAGCACCTACTGGTTTTGAACAGCTGACCATGTGGTTGGGAACCCAATGCATAACTCACTGGACCACCAGGTCCCCTTCTGTCTTCATTCAAAAGAACCAAGGTCACTGCTGTCCAGTGGAATCTGCCTTACGGAGAGACCCTGCGGGGGTTGGGGGGGTGGGACTCTGCCTGCAGATTTCCCAGAGCATCGCCTGTGAGGGCGTAATACCTCCTCTTTTCCCTCGCTGGCTCTGGTGTAGAACTAGGGACCTCGCGGTTACAGACCTGAAGCGGAAACACCGCAGAACCATAGCTCTCTCTTTCTCCCAACCGACTTCAATCTCCAAGGTCCCTTTGAGTTCAAATAAATCCCACATCCCCGATTAAGAGCAGAGAGGGGACCACAGGGGTCAAGTGTCAGATGTTCCTAAACTCACCTGGCTAACAGCCCACCTGAGCCTGACCCCGAGGTCATCAGGGCACGGTGTGTCTGCAGGTCCTGGAGAAGGAGTGTGATACAACTAGAACACACAGTGTGTCTGCAGGTCCTGGAGAAGGAGTGTGATGTAATCAGGGCACACAGTGTATCTGCAGGTCCTGGAGAAGGAGTGTGAGGTCATCAGGACACACTGTGTGTCTGCAGGTCCTGTAGAATCAGTGTGATATAACTAGGACACACAGTGTGTCTGCAGGTCCTGGAGAAGGAGTATGAGGTAAACAGGACACACAGTGTGTCTGCTGGTCCTGGAGAAGGAATGTGAGGTAATCAGGACACAGTGTGTCTGCAGGTCCTGGAGAAGGAGTGTGATGTAATCAGGACACAAAGTGTGTCTGCAGGTCCTGTAGAATCAGTGTGATATAACTAGGACACACAGTGTGTCTGCAGGTCCTGGAGAAGGAGTGTGATGTCACCAGGACACACAGTGTGTCTGCAGGTCCTGGAGAAGGAGTGTGATGTAATCAGGACACAAAGTGTGTCTGCAGGTCCTGTAGAATCAGTGTGATATAACTAGGACACACAGTGTGTCTGCAGGTCCTGTAGAATCAGTGTGATATAACTAGGACACACAGTGTGTCTGCAGGTCCTGGAGAAGGAGTGTGAGGTCATCAGGACACACAGTATGTCTGCAGGTGTTAAATTCTGCTCATGTCTCTGATCCTGAAAGCCCCCTCCTTTGGAGTGGCTGCTGGATTTGAACTGCTGACCTTGTGAGGGCGGCCAGTGGCTCTGGGCTCCGCTGACATAAGACTCTGCCCACCTCTGCCCTCACGTCTCTGTCTGTTGCAGCCCCTCGATGGAAACTCCATTTTCTTCATCTCGTCTGTTTGGGGCCTTTAAATTTTTTGTTATTATTTATTTAATTGAAGGCTTAAACGGGGGACAGGAGCCCTGTTTGTAGGTGTCGGCACGTTGGACTGCTGACCCAGGTTCAAGAGTTCAAACCCACCAGCCGCTCCGAGGGAGAAGACCAGGCTGTCCGCTCCTGTAAAGATGGACAGCCTGGGAGACGCACAGGGGCAGCTCATTGTGAGTCGGCATCCACTTGATGGCAGTGTGTTTATCTATCTATCTATCTATCTATCTATCTATCTATCTATCTATCCATCTATCTATCTATGTATCTATCTACATATCTATCTATCGATCTACATATCTATCTATCCATCCATCCATCTATGTATCTATCTACATATCTATATATCTATGTATCTATCTACATATCTATCTATCGATCTACATATCTATCTATCTATCCATCCATCTATGTATCTATCTATCTACATATCTACCTGCACATTAGCTCCTCTGGATGGAAGACCAGACTCTCTGCTCCCATGGAGACCGACAGCCTGGGAGACCCACAGGGGCAGCTCCGCCCCGTCCTGCAGGGCCACTGCAAACTTGCTTGGATTTGATTGGCGGCAAGCTTGGCGTGGAGTTCTGGGTCTCGGGTCTGACTTGCCCAGCCTTGTGACAGCAGGGATTGCTGACCCCGACCTCTGGGGTTCACAGTCCCCCTCAGGGCTGCTGCTCCTGATCCTCCTTCCTCTCCCCAAACGTGTGCCTGCTGAGTCTGGCCCGATTCAGCTTGACTTGTTCACTCTCTGCTCCAGTGTCTGATGTCGTGACCCTCTGGACTGCACGTCCTCCCATCCCCGAGGCTCGGCAGGGAGTCGGGATGGCCAGAGAAGGGTGGGCATGTTGGGGTGAGGGGCTGGTGGGAGAGCAGATCTCCTTAGGAGGCAGTATGGCCCCAGTGCCCCTTTGAGACAGGGATGGCAAGAGGCCGGGTCAGGTACTTTGGTCTCAAGAACTTAGGATTGGTCATCAGGAGAGGCCAGTCCCTGGAGAGGGACGTCGTGCTTGGGGAAGCGGAGGGGCAGCGACAGTGAGGATGCCCTGGACGAGATGCGTGGACACGGGGCCGCAGCCGTGGCTCAGACACAGGCACGATGTTGGGAACGGGGCAGGATGGGTGGTGTGTCCTTCCCTCATAACTTGACGGCCCCCAGGGCATCCACAAGCTCATGAGGTCGACGGGGGCAGGACACCGTCCAGAGGAAAACTCTATGTCTTGTTCAGCAGTCACCCTTCTTTTCTACCACAGAGCTGCACCCCCTTATCTTAGATGCCAGTGGCTTCCAGCCTACAGACAGGTTGGTGTCACTTCCAAGAACTGACACCATCAGTGGGCTCTCGCTCTCTCTCTCTCTCTCCAGAAGCCCCTGCCCTGTCATGACCACTGTTCTCCAATGCCCCCACCCCACGTCCCTGTCCGGTGTCTGACTCTGGCCGGCCTGGACACCCCACAGGTGTGCCGTCCCCCAGCTGCTGCCCTGGCTGTCTCCCCTTTGATCCGAGGCCGGTGCGGGGACCCCTGTGCCTGAGAGGAGCCCCTTCCCTCCCTCCCTCCCTCCCTGCGCCCGCCCGAGGAGCGTGGCCTTATTCTATCACACCTGACAAAGCTTGTCTCCTCAATTAGAAGCCGGCAGCAGCACCCTGGAGGTAATTGTGGTGCTGCCGATGCTGTCAGGCCCGGGGAGGCTGCTTCCAGTCCGCGAGCAGAGCCCCCACCGCCCCCAGCCCTCGCTCTGCAGGCAGCGCCTGATGGCAGGTCTCTGCTGGACAAAGCCCGGTCCCTTCAGAAGACACTGCTGTCTGTCCGCAGGCCCCCCGCCCCCCCTCTCTCCCTCCAGCGGTTGAAACAGGGCCAGCCAGCACTGGCCTGCTCCCATCTTCCTCTCCCGCCCTGAAAACCTGGGACAGACGGTTGGGGGACAGCGGGGCTGACAAAACTGCCATGCTGGGCCAGTCACCTGAGTGGCCTGTCCCCTGGTCCCGACAGGCTCAGGGCAGCTGTTTGCAGCCTGGTCCAGGCTCCTCTGGATGGCCAGGAGCCTTCCCTGCTACCCTCGTGGGTCACTGGGGAGCATGGACGGGGGCCAGGACTCCCTGGGGTGTTGCAGGAGGGACCTTGAAAGTGTTCACCGGAGGTGTCAAGTGGGTCTCTCTGAAGAGCGGGAGAGCTAACCCACCCAGCTTTGGAGAGGAGGCAGACAGAGATGGCCGGGTGAGCAGGCTGAGAGCCCTCCCGGGCACAGCTGTGGGCCCCTCACCCCCACTTGCAACAGAATAGAACAGAACAAGCCAACGAACTGTGGCCTGCCAGCCCCCCACCCGCCCCTGTGAGGTTCAGGCCACCAGACGCCCCCCCCCATTAGGTCTTCAAGGGCCAATTCTCCCAACCTCAGTCAATGACCAGACTTCCCCCACTAGGTCTCTGTGTTAGTCCGGGTAGGTTAGAGAAACAAATTCATAAACATGCTTATGTGTATAAGAAGGAGCTTTATAGACAAGAGCAATTGAATATTGAGAAAACATCCCAGCCCAGTCCAGATCAAGTCCATAAGTCCAATATTGGACCTTATGTCTGATACCAATCTATAAATACCTCTTCAGACTCACGAAACACATGCAACGATGCCGAATGCAGGAGGAGCACAGGCTAGTGGGTGGGAAGTCCTGTGGGTCCAGTGGTGGTGGAAGCATCTCAGCGCTGGCAGGGGTCTCCCCGTGGCTTCTCTGGCTCCAGAGGCCTGGGTGCCTCAGGGCAGGTCCATGTGCTTCTCCAGCTCCCGGGGCTCAGCGTCATGTGTCTGGTCAGGAGAGCGCCTCTCAGGGAGTGAGCAGAGAGAGAGTGTGTGTCTCCCAGCTCCAAGGAGGGAAATACAGGAGTTCCCAGAATCCTCAGGAGAAGGCCACGCCCACACAGAGGCCTCATTGGTTATGACCTGATTGACAGACTAGACTCTACCCCTTCACTGGTAATCCTCTCAAATAGACACCAGATGGTGTAAGGCCAACAGGGTGGAGGTGTGAGGCTGGAGGTGTGAGGGTGGAGGGGGGTGTCAGGTAGCGACAGGTGTGGGGCATGGGGTGAGGGTAGACCTGGGGGGTGGAAGGTTCTGTGCCCCGTGGCTCCTGGCATCATTGCCATAGGCACCTCCTCCCTGTGGTCCCCCAGGTCCACTGCTACGTGTTGTGGACAGAGACAGAGGCCTGCATCCTCTGGGACAGACTGAGGGGGAGCCCCCCCTCACTTCCCCCCGTGTGCAGGGGGAGTGGTGGATGAGTGTCAGGATCCACCGGCCGCAGGCTGAGAGAGACTGTAGGAGGTGCTGGCCGGACTCCGTCCTACGCCGGCCTGGGGTGGGGGTGGGGATCCAGGCTCAGAATTACCTGTCAGCCCATCACTGTCACACGTGAGCTAATGAATCCCACACCGTGTCAGGCAGGCCTGCCTCCTCCCTCACACGCCACCGCAGAGAGATGGGGCCGGGGCCGGGGAGGGAGGGAGGGGAGACGCAGACAGACAGAGACAGACAGACAGCAAGGGAGACAAAGAGGCAGAGGACAGGGGTGAGACAGAGACAGAGAGACACACAAATGGGAGAGAAATATATAGAGAGAGGAAGAAGTCAGACAGATGGGAGAGAGAGAATGTGAAGGGAGACAGACAGACAGACACAGAGTCAGATAGAAAGGAGGAGAAACAGAAAGACAGGGGCAGAAAGGGAGGGAGAGACAGAGAGGGGACACAGAGATAGAAAGACGGAGACAGAGAGGGAGAGGGCGAGGGCGAGACAGAGACAGAGAGGTGCACGGTTGTGACGAGTTCTTGGGGGTTTCTGTAACACACTCAGGCACACACACTCAGGCACACACACTCAGGCACACACACCTATGCACAGACACACAAGCTCAGTCTTCCACACTCAGATACACACATGCACATAGACACCCACCCACACACCTACACATCCACATCCACACACTGACGTATGCTCACACACATGCCCACTCACATACAGACAAGTACACAGATACACACATGCTCACACACGTGCGTGCACACCCACACACATGTGCACACTGACGCAGCTCACACGTGTGCACACTCACACAAACACACACTCACACACCTCCACGTGCGCACCCAACTACACTCACACTCACGCACACCTAGGACTGAGGCCTCCTTGCTGTGGATGTGACAGCCAGGCCACCGGGCCGCACCCCGCCGAACCCGCTCAGGTGGACAGGCACCAGGGTCACGGCGTGGAGAAGCCCCCTCCTCCCAGTCCCCATCCTCCTCCCTGGAGGCTGTCGTGTTGGAAGGGGCCCAGGTGGCCCGACCTTTAAGTGCTCAGGCGTCTCTAAGGGGCCTCTCTGGGGAGCAAAGTCTGGGCCGCCTCCCCTGCAGGACTGTCCTCGCTGGACACCGTCCAGCTGTTGAGACTCAGAGCCGGACACATCCGGCAGAGCAGGACCGACCCTCAGGGCTCCCAGGACCTGCTAGGTCACGCCTGGTGGCCCCCACAGAGAGGCCCATGCCCAGAACCATTGAGGGGATGCTGAGTCCATGGGATAAGGGGGAGGCGGGGTGGTGGGACAGAGCTGTCCCCATGGGTTTCCCAGGCTGTCAGTTTTTATGGGAGCAGACGGCCTCCTCTTTCTCCCTCAGAGCGGCCGGGGGGTTTGAACCGCGGGCCATCTGGGCATGAACAGCTGGTGCTTCACCGCCACGAGACCAGGCTCCCTCGGTAAAGCCTAGCATGTCCGTCCCAGCTGCCCTGGTCTGTGTGCGGTGGGGGGGTCACCTGGCGCAGCAGCTCCCTCCCCGTCATGAAAGGGGAGCCCATGTAAAAGGCCCCTCTTCAGCCCCCCAGAAATCTGTCATTAAACACAACAATAATTATACTAACCAGGAAACCATGGGAGGGTGGGGGGAGGTGGAAGTGGGCAGGAAGGTGTCTTGGCCCATACAGGCTCAGTGTACACCAAGGTGGAGG
The DNA here is from genome assembly GCF_050624435.1 of Tenrec ecaudatus. Lineage (NCBI taxonomy): Eukaryota > Metazoa > Chordata > Mammalia > Afrosoricida > Tenrecidae > Tenrec > Tenrec ecaudatus. The sequence continues at coordinate 20,166,446 of NC_134549.1, forward strand.
ACAGGGGGCCAAAACACCCCCCACCGCACCCCCACATGCCGGCTGCCCCGCCGCCCCAATGCTCAAAAGCCGGGGCTTTTGAGATGTCAGCCCAATCTTCTCGTCCTCATCATGCTATTAAGAGCATCATCCTCATTATTTAATATCTATATTAAAGAAGAGACCCCAGAACCGCACACCGCCCCAGGACTGAACCAACGGGAGGTGGGGAGCGGGGATAAAACTTCCTCAATGTTCCCTGCGAGCCTGTGCGGGCGACAGCTGAGGGGCACATCACCATGGAAACAAGCTCCCCGGCCCACATGTGGGCAGTCAGAGGTCTCGGATGGACCCGTCTTGGACTCTCATTGCCTGCGAGCCCGCTGCCCGCACCCCCCGCGCCCCCCTCTCCCCACCACTGCCGCGACCAGGTGTCAGGAAACATTACCACCACCTGAAGGCCGGTGGATGCGGATGCCCATAAATTTATAGATAATCAGGTCCTTAGCGGCAGTGAGGTGGGATGTGTGTGTGCGCGCAGGGGTCGGGGGTGTGTGTGGCGGGGGGAGAACGCACTGGAGGAAGCCCAGGATGGGTAGCCGGCTGGCCGGTCAATTTGCACCCCTTAGAATAAGCACTCCAGGAAGCCTCACCGAGCCAGGGCGTTGGAGTCATTGGATGGGCCGCCTGGATACATTGTTGCTGCCTGGATACATTGTTGCATGTTTTGCTACAATTGCCAGCAGAGCTGAAGGTATAAGGGCTTCACAGTATCCATTTCCTAGCTTGCTGGATATTTTGTTACAAGTGGCTCTTTCCCACAGGCTTGGCCGTTACACACACACACACACACACACACACACACACACACACACACACGAGACACATGTGTCTTTCACTACCTCTCCCCGCAAAAAAGCCCCCACCGCCAGACAGGAGGGCTTAGGAAGATTTGTGAAGGCTGGGAGGAAGGCTCATCTCAGAAACAAAAGGACACCTTTGACACTGGCCAGCGGTCGAGAAGGAGAGGAGGGTGCAGAGGGAGGCTCTCCACCAGGGAGGGCACCGTGGCTGTGACAGCCGGCTCAGCCACGGGGACAATAGTGCAGACGGTGCAGTACAGGCCGTGCAGTGTCCCCTGCTGCCTCCTGTGGGGGACTGTGTGTCCGAACCAAAGCCACCTTAATCCCCTCCTAACAAGGGGAGGGGTTCTGCTCCCAGTAGGCACGACAGGGCGTCATTGGTTTGGACCCACCGGGAGCTCCAAGAGAGACAAACGAGGCTACCAGCTTCTGTGAATCTCGTCAGGCAGTCTGGGAAACCCATGGGGCCTGGCGGGTTGGAGCTGGGGGAGGGGAGCGGGTTTGCTTTGTGGTTGCCCCCCAGGATGGAGAAGATGCAGCACATGGCTGAGGGCGGGAGCTGGGCACCTTCCCAGTGAGTGGGTGCGTTTGGTTATTTAAAAGCAAGATGAAAGAAAAGCGTGTTAACCGTGTAGTTCTTTCAATCCTGTCGCTATGACAGCCAAGCCACGCCTGTCCGTTGCTTGCTAAACATTCTGCATGCTAGAATCAAGAATCAACACGTGTTCTCAGCGAGCAATTGAAGAAGAATCCCAGGGGATAAACACACCTTAAATAATAACAATTTATAAAGTATCAAGGGTTCATCAGGGAGGGAGGGGAAATGAGGAGCTGATACCAAGGGCGCAAGTCGAGAGCAAATGTTTTGAGAGTGATGATGGCAACAAACATACAAAAGTGTTTGACACAATGGATGGATGGACGGACGGACGGATGGATGGTGATAAGAGCTGTACGAGCCCCAATTAGATGATTTTAAAAAGAAAACACATCGTGAAAAGGCTAGGACTCCGTAATTCTGTTGTGACTTGTAAATAAGGGGGAATAGGCTGACACGTGTAGAATGTATTTCGACATCATTCTCTGTGTGAATTTGTATATACAAGAATAAGCTAAAACTATTCCCAGGTTTGTTACAAAGTGTATTTTAAAATGTTTCTGTGGGGGAAAAATGGGGGTGGAGAGCTGATAGTCAAGGATCAAGAACAAACAAGACGATGTTTAGAAGTTGCTGATGCCGACAACTGCCGGTATCCACGTGATGTGCCCAATGTACCCATGGTTGTAATAGAGGCAAGCGCCCCACTAGCGTGCGTTTTCAGGACCGGCGGCAGGATGGCCCCAGGGCAGCCTTCACAGAAGTCATGCCAGTGTGTGTGCTTGTTCATATTTGAGTGTGTGTTTGCACGTGAGTGTGCATACATGTGTGTGTGCATATATGTGTACATGCGTGCATATTTGTGTTCGTGTGTGTATGTTTGCAGGTGCATGTGTGTTCATGGGTGTGCATGTGTTTGCACATTTGTGTGTGTGCATGTTTGTGGGTGTGCATGCTTGCATGTGCGTGCATTTATGTGTGTGCACGCATGTGCAGACATGTGTGTTGCTTTTTCCTGACCACTGAGCACCACTGGTGTGAGCCCAAGAAATATTTCAAACAGACCCCTCCGTCTCTAAGGATGTGAACAAGCCCGGCATGGGTGCAGGCTGCTTTGGGGTCCCCCAGGGGAGCACCGGTGTGAACTCCATCCAGAGGAGACTGAGGGCCCTCCCCTGCTGTGGGTTGTGCTGAGACCTGGGTGTGCGGAGGGGCTGGAGGCGTGCCAGAGCCAGGTGCCTGTGAGAGTCCAGGATTGGAGGGTCCTCAGGCTGAGCTTGCTGCTGTTCAAAACCCAGCTCCCTCCAGGAGGCACCGCGGGCCTGGCCATGCAGCCCCGGCACCTGGCAGGTGACTGCTGCCCCAGCCGGGACTAGCAGGCCTGGCGCACGGGTGGTGAATCTGTCAACATGCCATGGGGACATGCTTTGAGCCCAGTAGAAAGAACGGCATTTCACCCTCCGGGGTTGGGGGACAAGCTGGCAGGGCTCCCCCTGAGCCACAGGCCAGTGACAGCAGGGACTTGGGACGAGCAGTGTCCTGGCTGGGCCAGGCTGGGGAAGATCCAGAGGCGGTGGGGTCTCTGAGTACCAGGGGCATAGGGCCTTCCTGCCAGAACGGACTCATCTTTTTGTTCCAGTTCTGATCTCTGATCTCCCCCACGGCCACCACCACCTTCCCCAAAATGCAAAAATTAACTTTTTGCAGCCCCCCTCCCCTCCTCCCACCCCTGTGTGATGGAACCACCTGTTTTTTCACAGTGCTGGACTGGCAGATTCTGTGTTCCCGCGCAGACTGACCACCTGGGAGACCCCCAGGGGCAGCTCCACCCTGTCCTGCAGGGTCGCTGTGAGTCGGCATCTACTCCATGGCAGTGTGTTTATCTATCTATCTATCTATCTATCTATCTATCTATCTATCTATCTATCCATCTATCTATCTGTATATCTACCTATCCATTGCCTCCTGGGGAGAAAGACCAGACTGTCTGGTCCCATAAAGACTGACCACCTGGGAGACCCAGAGGGGCAGCTCCGCCCTGTCCCCCAGGGTCCCTGTGAGTTGGCACCGGCTCTGGGCCATGGTGAGAGTGTCCATTCTCACACCGAGCAGACAGCCTCTCTTTCTCCCGGCTTGGGAATCCTCTGGGGCAGCTCTGCTCTCTCCCCCGGGCCCTGTGACTCAGAATGAACCTGACAGCGGTGCTGTGGGTTTGCAGGAGGCTCTGTTGAGGGATGGGTGCCAGAATGAATTAGAAGGACAGAGACAGAGGGAAACAAAACACAGCAACAAAAAACCACCCAAACGTGTAGGAAAAAACCCGCCTGGTCTTTTAGTTCACTGCTACTGCTGCCACCACATGTCTACAATGTTTGAGAAATGCCCGGCCACGGGATGCTCTCGTGGACAGGATGGCTGTTCCCGTGGCTACCCGGGTGTAGGTGTGCGCATGTTGTCTGTGCATGTGTCTCTGTGTGTTTGTGTTCACGTGTGGCTGTGCATGGGTGTGTTTGGGTGCATGTGTGTGCACCTGTGTCTCTGTGTGCTTGTGTGCACATGCGTGTCTGCGTGCATCTGTGCATGTGTCTGCATGTATGTGTGTGCAACCATGTCTCTATGTGTGCATGTGTGTACGTGTGTGCCCGTGTCTCTGTGTGCATGTGTTTGTGTGCACATGCATGTCTGTGTGCACGTGTGTGCCTGTGTGTGTGTGTGTGCGTGTGCGTGTCCAGCAGGTCTGATCTCTGAGGAACAGAGTGTGCTCCTGGTGGGGGAAGGGGGTGGGGATGGGGGAGGGGGGATTGGGTGCTCTTGGAGCACAGGTCTACAAAGACAAGACGGCTGTCCAGTGTGAGGCTGAGCAGAGACGCTCAGGAGGGAGGGGGGGGGCAGGGTCCCGGGGTCTTCCCTGCAAAGCTGTTTAGATGGAGACAGCATGAAACATGAAACACGGAAGCCAGGGGGAAGTACAGGGGAGGGGGGAGACAAAGGAGTGCTTTCAACATTTTGGGGAGAGGAAGAGGAGAGGGCAGCAGGGAACACGGAGAGTTGGGGGGCTGGGCAGGGCGATATCGGTGAACATCACTGAGTGAAAGTTTAACCCTCTTGTGCACGCCCAACGGCACCGCGTGGGGCCATGATGGGCAGCCTCAGACACGCGTGTTGGGTTCTGTAGTGCCCACTTAGGTCCCTGTCCAGTGGGGGGCATGGGGGACATGACTCCTGTGAGGGGGCCCCTCTGGGCAGCAGAGGAGGACAGCTGTTTGCTCAGAGGCAGTTCAAGCCCTGCGTGGAGCCCAGGAGGCAGAGCAGGGTGCTACGTGGTGCTGGCCATGGTAGCAGAAGGGGGTCCAGCCCGGTGAGTCTGTCAGGAGTTAAATGACATGTCCAGGCAAGCAGCAGTCCCGCCTGCCCGTGGCTGCCTGGGCCTGCGAGGGGGCCCACCGCCGGCACCAAGACGCAGCCTCCTGGCTTCACGGCAGAGCCCCAGGCAGATGGCCATGCACAGACCTCCCCGCCGCAGGCCAGCTCGGGCCCAAGGCTGCAGATGCTTGTGTGCTGGGCCCCATCGACCGCGGCTCGGCTTCCAGCTCTGCCTCAGACGGTGCTCTACTGGGACCTGCGGGATCTTCACAGGATGGTTCTCAGAAGTGGGTCTCCAGGCCTTTCTTCCTGGTCTCTCTCATTCTGGAAGCTGTGCTGAGACTCGTCCACCACCGGTGACCCTGCTGGTGTCTGACGTCCCAGTGGTACGGCTCCCAGCTTCTTAGCGGGAGTGACAGACACGATCCGCACACCGTCTGATGGGGAGTCTCTGGTAAAAGTGGCCACAGGGTGAAGGCGTCTGTCTGGGAACTGTGTTTGTGGTGGAGAGGGACACACAGAGACACACAGACACAGAAAGAGACACAGAGACACACAGAGAGAGAAAGACAGAGACAGACACACAGAGAGACACAGACAGAGATACACACAAGGACAGAGAGACTCACAGAGACAGAGAGAGACACAGGGACACAGAGAGAGAGAGACACACAGAGACACAGAGACACACACAGAGAGACAGACACAGGCACAGAGAGAGAGACAGAGAGACACAGGACAGAGACAGACAGAGAGACACAGAGAGAGAGAGAGACTCCATGTTTTCCCTCTCAGGGACTAAGCCAGTGGCTTCAGCCCACTTTGGAGACTGATAGCTCCCCTAACCTGCCTCAGTTTCTCTCTGCTCAGCCCCCAAGGCCGCCAGCTGGGCCCCCACTGCCTGCACCGCCCTCCTGCCAGCCCACCCAACTGTTCTCTGCCTGCTTGTGTTTGTGGAGGGGGGGCTGTCTCCCCTCTGTGTCCCTCTGTGTCCCCTTCTCCTCTGTGGTCAGGACACACTCCTGTTGGGGGAGGACCCCTGCCCCAGGGTGACCTCATGCTGAGTGAGTGGCATCCACAAAGACACCAGTCTGAGGTCCAGGGGTGGGCAGGGCCCGGCTCCCTCAGGAGTCTCCAGGGGAGCGTCCTTCCTCACGGCCTCTCCCTGCCCCTGGGGGCCCCCCCTGACTTTAAGAACCCGCACAAACACCCTTCTGACAAATGGGGTGCCTTTCACGGGTCCCCAGGAGAAACAGCTTGTGGGGGTTCCTCTCACTCACCACACTCTGCCAGGCGCCCTGCCCCGTTTTCATCACAAAGGGGCTCACAGGGCCTCTCTGTGCTCCCAGCAGGCCCACCCCCACCCCCACCAGGATAATGGGTTTTCAAGACAGGGCCAGTGAGGGGGGAGGGGCGCCTTTCAGCTGCCCCCTGGAAGCCCTGGCCAGGAAGCCTTTGTTGCCTCTGATTTTTTTGTTGGGGGGAAAGGGGGCTCCGACGTCGTCGGATCCCGTTGGACTCTTGCTTTTGTGAAAGTCCCGACAAGCCACAGACACCCACTCTCTGGACTTGGTCCAGGGTCCCCGACAAGGAGATTCATCTGAGGGCAGAGTGGGCCCAGCCTCACTGCCCCCTCCCCCACCACCTCGGGAAGGAGGGGTTTCCGTGGGTGGGGGAGCCGTTTCCCTGTCTCCACAGGTCCAGCCACCTGGTTTACATTACCTGGACTCGGAGGTTTCCTGAGGCCTGTGAGACCCCCCACTCTCTCTCTGCTCCCCTCTCTGGCTCCCTCCTGCTGTCTGTCAGCCTCCATCTGTCCATCTCTGTCTCTCCCTTTCTCTCTCCTCTCTCTGTCTCTCTAGATCTCTCACTCTCTCTCTGCCTGTCTCAGTCTCTCAGCACCTCACTCTGTCTCTTTTCTCCGACTCATTCTCTCGTGTCTCTCTCTGCCCGTCTCTGATTCTGCGTCTCTCCCACTGTGTTCATCGTTCTTTCTCTGCCCGACTTTCGGTTTCTGTCGGTCTTATACTTGTCTCTCTGCACGTCTCCCTGCCTCTCTGGGTCTCCCTGTCTCTGTGGGTCTCCCTGTCTCTGTGTGTGTTGTCTCCCTGTCTCTGGGCCTCCCTGTCTCTCCCTCCATTTCTTGATATGTCTCACTCCCTCTTGTTCCTCTCCATCTCTGTCTCTGTCCATCTGTCCGTCTCTCTCTCACTGGCCCCCGTGGAAGGGCAGGGCTCTTGGGCTCAGGGTCACACGGAGGGGAGGGAGGGAAGGGTGGCTGGGACCTCAGGGTCTGTGCCTGGAGGCCCCGGGAGCTGTGGGCTGCACTGCGTGGCTCACCACGGGCCGTGGTTCAGACCCTCCCACCGCTCTGGGGCGATGAGACTGTGCACACCTGCACAGGAGCCCTGGGGAGCAGCGGTGGTTGGTGGGACTGCAGTTGGAGTGGCTGGCAGTTCACAACCACCCACAGCTCCTCCCATCAGGAGACGGACGGGGCTTCCTCCAGCTGTCAGCACCCACAGTCTCAGACACCCACGGACTCCATGCAGCGAGTTAGACATGATGTTTGGTCTCGTTCTATAAAGAATGCCAGCCTCGGCAGCCCCCAGGGGCAGCCCTGCCCTGTCCTGTGGGAACACATTCCTGAGTGCACGCACACACGCACACACATACACTTGTATACACACATATATATACATGCACACAAGCACACACCCATACACACGCATATATACACACACATACTTACACATGCATGTGCACACATCGACATGCAACACACAGGTACATACATGCACACACATACATACACACATGCATATATACACGTGCACACATGCATACACATGCATGTGCACACATCGACGTGAAACACACAGGTACACACATGCATACACATGCACACACGCTCATGCACACATGCAGTGCACACAGACACAGACCCACACCTCCTCTCTCTGTCCAGCGCTGCCCTCAGAGGGGACCCCACGTTTCCCTCACCCGTGAGGTTGGGGGATCACCCCAGCACGCATGAGAACCAGGACACCCTACTCTGCACCCCCCCTTCACATCTGCACCTCGTTAAAAAGCAAAAACAGCCCCGTGCCTTCCAGCCGGCCTGCGGCCTGCACACCACAGCACCAAACACCGCCCGGCCCTGGGCTGCCCTCACCACTGTCCCCATGTCTGAGCCACGGCTGCGGCCCCGTGTCCGTCCATCTGGTCTAGGGCCATCCTCTCTGTCGCTGCCCCTCCGCTTCTCCAAGCACGACGTCCTTCCCCAGGGACCGGTCTCTCCTGACGACACGTCCACAGTCTGTGTGACACAGTCTCCCCGTCCCCGCCTCTCAGGCGCACACTGGCCGTGCTTCCTCCTGGACAGAGCTCTGTCCTTTGGGCTGTCCGTGGTACCGTCCATAGTCTCCTCCAGCACCATCATGGGATTGCTCAGCCCCGAGGCAGTGGGTGCAGTGCATGGGTGGGGACCCCCGAGCTTGTCCACGTCACCAGGGACCTTGATTGCCCTTGTGTGGGTGGGTCACGTCTGGACCCCAGGTGGCAGAGTCTGCCTACCCAACAAGGCTCACCTCTCTGGGAGTGGGTGCCCAGGTCTCTGCCTCAGTGTCCCTGGGTGAGTGGGAACCCCTGACCCTGCAGCTGAGCCCCGAGCCATGCCGTCACCAGGCTCCTTGCCACCCAGGACCCCTGCCTGCCCTGTCCCCCACACCCCTCCCCAAACCTGAAGAGTTTCCCAGGGCTGCCTGCACAGCCTGGGTTTGGTGTGCGTGTCTGCATCCATGTCCATGCACGCGTGCATCCCTCACCTCTTCTGGTGCCGGAGGCCAGGCCATGATCAAACTCCCTACTGTGTGCAGACCGGGACAGCGTCTCCACCTACTGTGTGCAGGCCGGGCCAGCGTCTCCACTTCAGCTGCTTCCTGTGCCCCCACCCACCCCTCTCTCTGTCTTCCTCTGCCCAGGCCCTGGTGCTGCAGCGGGTTACACATGGGGCTGCTGAGCACAAGGTCAGGGGTTCAAACCCACCGGCTGCTCCTCTGGAGAAAGACCAGACTGTCTGCTCCTGTGAAGGCTGACAGTCTGGGAGACCCACAGGGGCAGCTCTGCCCCATCCTGCAGGGTCACTGACTTGCCATCCACTCGGCAGTGTGTTTATCTATCTATCTATGTATCTATCTATCCATTAGCTCCTGGGGAGAGAGACCAGACCGTCTGCTCCCGTGCAGACTGACAGCCTGGGAGACCCCCAGGGGAGCTCCGCCCTGTCCTGCAGGGTCCCCGTGAGCCGGCCTCCACTCAAGGGCAGTAGGTTGTGGTTGTAAACCAGATGGGACCATGTTCTGCTCTGGCCCACAAAGCTGGTTTTCAGAAGTGGACATGCAGGTCTTTCTTCCTGGTCTCTCTTTCGGTCTGGAAGCTCTTCTGACACCTGACCCCTCGCCCCCCCCAACCCTGCTGGGGTTTCAGGTGCCTGGTATTGCCCTGTGCACTGGAGCAGAGGTCGCTGTCCCCGCCCCTCTCCCGCGCGGCTGTGGAGACATGTGCTTCCTTCCCCAGGACGCATGGATCTTATTAAGGGCACTTAGGGAGAAACAGCACTTGTTTCTAAATGTATTCTTCATGTCAGAGAAAGTGCTATCTGGGGCAGGCGCCTCCGGAATCCATAAATCAGCATTCCGAAAGGGGGTCAGGCCCGGCGTTCTGAGCGGAACTCAAACACGAGCGAACAGACGGACGTGTCCACCTCCACCGCGCGCGTGCGCCCACCCCCACCCACCCTCGTTGGCCTGCACCCCGCGGGGCGGCTAATCTCGGGAGACTGGGTTCTGGGGAGCAGGAGGGGCTCACGGATCCCACCGGGCAGTCCTTAAGAAGACATGCCCCCCCCCAAAGTGGGGGGCCCGTGAATCTTACACTCACTCTTGACCAGGATTTGCACCCCTGGGGGGTGGAAAAGCGCCTAGCCCCTGCCATGTACGGAGACGCCCGCCCCCCAAACCCAAGCGCAACAGGAGGAGGAACCCTGGGTGCTCAGCCGCTGTGGGAACCCCAGCCAAGCTTGGGGTGGGGCGGGGCCCGGGCCCTTGTTCACCCTGCCCGCCCAGCGCAGAAGCAAGAGTGAACCCGCAGTTCCCTTGGGCCAGGGCCACCACGCCCCAGAAGCGCTGCACCCAGCCCCGCCCGCCCTCCATGGTCGGGGGTGGAGTCTGTTTTTGGTCCTGTTTGGAATGAAATCACAGGCGCCCATCCAGTGCCCTGGTCCAGGAGAAACCCACCCAAGAACCCCAGGGCTCGGGCAGCAGGTCCCAGCCCCTGTCCTCTCACAGTGAACACCAGTGACCGAAATTTGGGGAGCAGCAGTGTGCTTAAACACCTTGACACCAGAACCCCGATTTTGCAGCGCAAGATCAAATGAACAGTAGCATTGCTTACAACACAATGCCCGTCAACTCTAGACCCCAACTCAACCGAGAGGGAGCGAGATAGATGGATAGACAGATAGAGATGGATGGATGGATGGATAGATAGATAGATAGACAGACAGACACACTGCCATCGAGTGGACGCGGACTCACAGCGACCCTGCAGGACAGGGCGGAACTGCCCCTGTGGGTCTCCCAGGCTGTCAGTCTGCACGGGAGCAGACGGTCTGGTCTCTCTCCCCAGGAGCTAATGGATAGAGAGATGTGTAGATAGATAGATAGATAGATAGATAGATAGATAGATAGATAGATAGATAGATAGATAGATAAACACCCTACCATCAAGTGGACACCGACTCACGGCGACCCTGCAGGACAGGGCAGAGCTGCCCCTGTGGGTCTCCCAGGCTGTCAGTCTCTCCAAGAGCTAATGGACAGGTAGATGTGCAGATGTATGTCTATCCACCTGTATTTATTATCTACCTCTCTCGTGTAACTTTCCATCCATATCCATCTATCTCCTCCCTCATTGATTACCTACCTACCTGTCTCTCTCTCACCCATCCATCCATCCACCCATCCATCCATCTGTCCACCCATCTATCCATCCATCTTCCATCCATCCACCTCCTCTCTCATTTATTGTTTACCTATACACCTGTCTGTATCCCTCATTCCATCCACCCATGCATCCATTCAGATATTATTATCTATTAATCTATCATTCATCTACCCATCCATCCATCAGTTATTATCTATATATCTATCTATATTTCTGTCATCCATCCATCCATTATCCATTCAGATATCATTTATTATCTCCTAATCTCTCTATAATTCATCCAAGCACCCCCCTATCTATTCATCCATCCATCCGTCATTGTCTATATCTCCATCTGTATTTCTATCACCTATCTATTCATCCACATACCCACCCATCCATCCTCCTTTCAATCAGTGATTATCTATATACCCATCTGTATCTCTATCCTCCATCCGTCCATCCAGAATCCACTCCCCTGCCCATTCCCAAGGCCACAGTTCCACCACATGCTCATCTGGAGACCATCTGATGGGCGTTGTTGGATGCACTGGCCCTGATGTCACCCCGGGGACAGCGTGTCACACTTGACAATCTTGCTTTTGCCAGGAGACTGCCGGCTGCACTAAGCCCTCTCCTGTCACCAGGTCCCGTGTGTCCCCAGCCCCATGTTCTTCATATGTGAAGGGAACACAGAGAGCCCCAGTGGACACTACATGGTGGTCAGCCCACAGGTCACCCGTGAATGCCTCCCACCCACACTGACCCCATGTCCTCTCTTTAACACAGGGGTCAGGAGGCATGAAGCAATGTGTAGTGGGCCTGCTGTGTCGGGGATCGCCAAGTCTCCCCTGTCAATGGGGTCCGTGTCTCCCACCTGAGCTGGGAGGAGGGCTCCCTGGGGCAGCCCTCTGCTTGTCTTGGTGGGGGGTAGTGGCCGCCCCTCCTCACCCATCCCCCCCATGTTGTTCTGGGTGACTTAGTGCATGGTCCGCATTAGGGTCCTGTGTTGTGACCCTCGTAGAGCCCTGGCCTGCCTTCAGCCCCGGGCCAACCCAGAGCCCCCACGTTCAACAAGGAACAGCCAAGCGCCCACCCACAGCCCCCACCCTCAACAAGGAACACGGGAGACGAGGCAGTGTCGGAGACTGGCAGAAAGTCCCAGGCTGTCTCCTGGGGCTGCGTTGGGAAACAGCTGTGTCATGATGCTGGGGCCCCGGAGGTAGCAGATGCCTCTCACCCTCCGTGTCTGCTCTGACGTGTCATGTGGCCCCACTGAGAAGGCTCCAGAAACATCCATCAGGTCCGGGCCCCTCTCCAAGGCCCATGCGACCACGCAAAGATGTCAGCTCCCATCCCTGCCACACGACGTGCCCACACCCATTCTGTGGGCCACGCGATGTTGCAAGGCAGGCAGCGTGTGCGCACGTGCGCGCGCGCACACACACACACACACACAGTCAGGTGGGCCTTAATCCTGCTGGAGAAGCCTGGCTAGCCCCACCCTGAGCCAGCAGATTCTGGGACCAAGCACTAGGGTCCTTAGGCAGCTGGACAGCATCTTCTTGGAAAGGCTCCTCCTCCGAACAGACAGAATCCCGGCATCCATCCCACCCCATTCAGATTTCCCATGTGCAGGCTCAGCATGTGTAACAGGAAAGGGGGAGCGGGGATCCAAGGCCAGTGTGAGCTGCCACCCCCTGCTGTCTGTCGGGGTGTCTCCCTGGAGCATGCAATTATGAATAACAGCCGAGGGCCCCCTCTTCTTCATCCAAGCCGTGGAGTCTCCCACCTTCTGGGAGCACCCAGGGTGACTCGGGAGGATGGGTGAGAGAGGGGGAGGACAGGGGTGGGGTGGGTGGGGTGCGAGGGTGCCCCTGACAAGCCAGGTCATCGGCTAATAGAACCGTCGCCCGCTCTGCCCCCTGGCCGGGGCTCTGGTGACATTTCTGTAAATGAGAGTGGACAGTCCACCGCGGAGAGGAGGCCAGCACATCCCTGTCAGGCCTGAGCTCGGGGCCCAACCGCCGGGGATGGAGGGGGGGCGTCCTCACCCCTCCCTTCCCAAGGACTTGACAGCTCATCTGTCCAGAAAGGGCATTCCCTCCCCCATACCCTCTGCTCACATTCAGATCCCCCCCCAACCTTCCTTGCACACGTTCCCTGGTGCCTAGGCTTGTTTAATTTTTATGTTTAAGAAAGAGAACGTTTCCTCCCTTGCCCTGCACCCTGTACAATTCCCTCTCTCCTCACTCCTGTCTCCTGCCTTCCAGCTGAGCCCCGAGACCAGGTCACACACAGGGCCGGCGGGGGTGGAGAGCCTGCGGTGGGGGAAGCCCATGTCCCTCCTGTTTCATGGCACCCACCTTGTACCAAGCAGCCAACCCAGTGTGTGTCCCTCGGTCCTCACCCGGGGCTGAGGAGCAGGTGTGCCTCATTGCCTCGCCGGGCTGGACTAGGCTGCATGGGACCCCTCGCAGGGGCTGAATTTGTCCCACAAGAGGGCAAGCCTGCACAGAGCGAGCCTGTGGGCTCCATCCCCTCGGCGGGGGGCCGCTGGCTCTGTGTCTCTGCTGGTCACCAGACTTCATGCAGGGCCACGCGTCACAGGCAACCTGCCTCCCAAATCCGACTCCACACGCAGGCCACCAAGGCAAGCTGACTCACTGCCACCCCCTGGGCATCCCGGACTGTGACTGCACGGGAGCAGAAGGCCCGCTCCCCACCCCTCCTGGAACTGCTGGCATCTTCCAACTGCCCACGCTGGGGAGCAGAGCCCAGCACGTGACTACTACACCCCAGGGGACACCACACAGACACGGACACACCACACAGAGACACACACACGGACAGATACAGACCCAGACACACACCACACAGACACACACACGAACACACACATGCCACAGCCATCGAGTGGGTGCGGACTGACAGCAACCCTGCAGGACAGGGCGGAGCTGCCCCCCGGGGGTTTCTGAGAGTATGACTCCTGGCAGGGGCAGACAGCCTTGTCTTTCTTCTGGAGAGCGGCTGGTAGCTTCAAACTGCCCCCCTTGTGAGGGACAGACCATTACACCACCAGGGCTCCTGTCTGTATCTATCTATCTATCTATCTATCTATCTATCTATCTATCTATCTATCTATCTATCTACACATCTATCTATCTATCTACATATCTATCTATCTATCTGTCTATCTATCTATCTATCTACACATCTACCTATCTATCTATCTATCTCTCTATCTATCTACCTATCTACATATCTACCTATCTATCTATAATCTGTATCTACCTACCCTCCTCTCCATCATCTATCTATCCTGTTCTTCCATCTATCCCTTTGCCTGTCCATCCTCCCATCTGTCTGTCGGTGTACCCCGCTCATTTTCCCTCTGCCCCTCTGACTTGACGTATTACGATGCATCTGTGCACTGTTAGGGGTGGCAGCTCTGGTGGTGCACATGGTTAAGTGCTGATGGGAGGGCTGGCGGTTTGCAACAGGGCCACAGCCCGGCAGAAGACTGGCAGGCTCACACAGCCAAGTCTCGCTGAGCTGTGGAAGCCCAGGCCGGGGGGAAGAGAGGGGCAGTCCTGCCTCCATGGTGCAGCAGCTCTGAGCTGCTGGCTCACAGGGACTGCTGGTCCTGGACTTTCCGAGAGCCCCGCGGACTGCGGCTGTCACCATCGCCAGATGAGGTCGGAGGAGCTGCAGATCAGAGCGAGCCCCTGCCAGCAGCAGGATTCGGTGTCCGGTCCTGCACCGTCCCCACAAGAAGCTCCCTGGCCTTGGGTGCACGCGCCCCCAGGGGGACATGAACCCCAGCCCCTGTGTGAGTGGTGGTGCCCGACCAGTGCCGGCCCCATGGGCACTCCCTCTCATTCTGCTGCAAAGGCCCCTCAGGCCCGCAGCGTGCCAGTCCACGCTGGGTGTCTGTGTGAACTGCGCTTGCCACCCTCACGACCGACCGATGTGCACCAGCCAGCCTGATGGTCCACCGCTCTGCGCCCTCCCCCGTGAGGCCTCACTGCAGGCTCTGACCTCCAGGAGCACCATAGTGAGGGTCAGCTCTCCAAGCACAGCAGAGAGGGGGCAGACGCAAATGCAGGCTGGGAAATCTTTCTTACCCAGCGGAAGCTGTGTCTCCTGCCTGTGTTCCCCACACCTCTGCACCCAGTCCCCGGCCACTGACGGCCTCCTCACAGCCCTGGTCCTCTCACGGCACCCGGTCCTCTCACGGCACCCAGTCCTGTCATGGCACCCGGTCCTGTCCACAGGCATTGTCCTTTTTCCTCCTTTCTTCCTGGTCCACATGTGGGTGGGTGGATGGGTGGATGGATGGATGGGTGGATGGATGGATGGATGGATGGATGGATGGATGGATGGATGGATGGATGGATGGGTGGATGGATGATGGATGATGGATGGATGATGGATGATGGATGGATGATGGATGGATGATGGATGGATGATGGATGATGGATGATGGATGGATGATGGATGGATGATGGATGATGGATGGATGGATGGATGGTGGATGGATAGTGGATGGATGGATGGTTGGGTGGATGGATGGATGGATTGATGGATGGGTGGATGGATGATGGATGGATGATGGATGATGGATGGATGGATGGATGGTGGATGGATAGTGGATGGATGGATGGTTGGGTGGATGGATGGATGGATTGATGGATGGGTGGGTGGATGAATGAATGGTGGATGGATGGATAGATGATGGATGGATGGATGGATGGATGGATGGATGGATGGATGGATGGATGATGGATGGATGATGGATGGATGGATGGATGGTGGATGGATAGTGGATGGATGGATGATGGATGATGGATGGATGGATGGATGATGATGGATGATGGATGATGGATGGATGGATGGATGGTGGATGGATAGTGGATGGATGGATGGTTGGGTGGATGGATGGATGGATTGATGGATGGGTGGGTGGATGAATGAATGGTGGATGGATGGATAGATGGATGGATGATGGATGGATGGATGGATGGTTGGGTGGATGGATGGATGGATGGATGGGTGGTGAATGGATGGTGGATGGATGGATGAATATATCCATGATCCCTACCATAGTGGGGAATTCCCAGAATGTAAGAATCATTCAGGAAGGCCTGGTCCTTCTAGGTCACTGTGCCACCACAGACACGGCTTGCCCTAGTGTCCGCCAACTTGGCGGTCTGAGCCCAGCCATTGCCTAGTCTCCTCGCTGTGCTTTGGCCAGTGTTCAGAGCGTGTCTGTGAGAGCCATGGTCAGCAGCTCAGAGGCCCTCCCCAGAGGCTGGTGTCTGGTTGACCCAGTGAGGGGGAGGCTCATGACAAGGGGACCCACATCAGTCTCTTTAGAAACAAGGTGTGATTCTGAAAACCAGCGGCAGGAGACACGTCACCCCCAGGACTCACAAAGAAGCCACAAAGACGCCATGTGTGCCCGGCGCGTGTGATGGCAGAGTCCTGCATTTATGCGGCTCACTGCAAGGTCAGCGGTTCAAGTCCACCAGCCACTCGGAGAGGGCAGGAGAGGCCGAGCAGCCTGGAGGCCACAGGGGCAGCTCTGGACTGTCCTGCAGGGCAGCCGTGAGGCTCAGGCCCGAGGCAGTGAAGTTCCGTGTGTCTGGTGTCTCTTCGTGTGTGTATGTGTGTGTGCATGTGTGTATCTGTCTGTGTCTCTGTGTTATGCGTCCGTGGGTGTGTCTGGGTGAGTGTGACTGTCTGTGTGTCTGTGTGTGTGTGTCCGTGGGTGTGTCTGCATGGATATGTGTCTGTTTCGGTGTATCTCTCTGTGTGCCTGTGTGTGAGGTGTCTGCCTCTCTCTGTGTGTCTTTGTGTGTATATAGATCTGTCTTCCTGTGTCTGTGTGTGTCGCTCTGTATGTATCTGTCTGCCCGTCTCCATGTGTGTTGGTTTGTCTGTCTGTCTGTCTGTGTGTGTGTATGTGTATCTATCTGTATCACTCTGTGTCTGTCTGTGTGTGTGTGTGTCTGCCTGCCTGCATGTGCCTCTGTCTGTCTCTCTGGCTGTCTGTATCACTCTCTGTGTCTGTCCCTGAATGTGTCTCTGTCTGCCTGTGTGTGTCTGTCTACCTGTGTGTATCTGTTTGCCTGTGTGTCTGTCTGTCTATCGGCCTGTGTGTGTCTGTCTGCCTGTCTGTGTCTCTGCCTGTGTGTGTCTGTCTGCCTGTGTGTCTATCTGTCTGCCTGTGTGTCTGTCTGTCTGTGTGCTAAGGTGTGTACCTGTGCTCTCCTTTCGCTGGGACAGAAATCAATGGCACTCCACCCCGTTTGAACTATTGGGCCGCCCGGATAATGGATGACGGTGACATTAGAATCACAGCCGGAACAAGATGTCGCTGCACCAGGCCTCATTAATTGGGATCTCATAAATTTGGGATTGGGGCTGAAGTATATCTTGCTGTTGCTGAGGGAGAAAGGGCTGTCCCAGGCTATCTGCAGCATCAGGGCTCTGGGGACACGGGAAGGACAGGAGGGAGGGACGTCCTCCAACTGCCCACCAGGAGTCCACATCACACCACGTGCATGGGGCTCATTAGCATTGTCTATCAAGTGACCAAGAGGCCCAGCCCGAAGACCCGGCGCTGGGAGTGCTTAATATTACATGCGTTGAAATTAAGCGTAGTTTTACAAATTTCTATTAAGATCTGCTTTCCCGCAGTGTGGATTGGCATCCCTGGTAATTAGCAAAAATTAGGGGGACACTTTCATGACCGCGACTCTTGGAAGGCGGTGGTGGATTGCTCCATAAAGCCCTGCCTGGTTGGTCCCCCTTCTGCTGCTGGGCTGTGCTTGGTGATTGGGTTTGACTGAGAGTCAGCCGAGTAGCCAGACCTTTCTTCCAAGACATGCTGGGCGGACCGAACCCTAGTGTGTCAGCCGCCAACTGGGCACTTAACTGGCTGAGCCACGCCAGGGCCAAACAGAACCGAACCCTCTGCCGGTGAGTCAGTTCCCAGTCAGAGTGGCCCACAAAGAGCACCAGAGGCGGCCAGTCCTCCAGGAACGGGCAGCTCGTCTTCCTCCCCAGGGGCAGCCAATGGCTCAGAACCTTTGACCTCACCATGAACAGCCCAATGCTTAGCTCACAACCCCGCTGCCTGAGAGAGACCCCATCCACACCATTTCTACACCCTATGAATTTCCCAAACCAAACACACTGCCATCGAGTGGACGCCGACTCACTGCGACCCTGCAGGACAGGGCAGAGCTGCCCCTGTGGGTCTCCCAGGCTGTCAGTCTGTACGGGAGCAGATGGTCTGGTCTGTCTCCCCAGGAGCTAATGGATAGAGAGATATATAGATAGATAGATAGATAGATAGATAGATAGATAGATAGATAGATAGACAGATAGATGATGGATGGATGGATAGACAGATAGATAGATATATAGATTGATAGATATGTATATAGATGGATAGATAGATAGAAACACACTGCCATCGAGGGGACATTGACTCACGGCGACCCTGCAGGACAGGGCGGAGCTGCCCCTGGGGGTCTCCCAGGCGGTCAGTCTGCACGGGAGCAGATGGTCTGGTCTGTCTCCCCAGGAGCTAATGGATAGAGAGATATGTAGATAGAGAGATAGACAGATAGATGGAAGGATGGATAGATAGATAGATAGATAGATAGATAGATAGATAGATAGATAGATAGATAAACACTCTGCCATCGAGTGGACACCGACTCACAGTGACCCTGCAGGACAGGGCGGAGTTGCCCCATGGGTCTCCCAGGCGGTCAGTCTGCACAAGAGCAGACGGTCTGGTCTTTCTCCCTCTGAGCATCTGGTGGGTTAGAACTGCTGAACTTTGGATTATCTGCCCAGTGCCTAAACCCCTGTGCCACCACCCTGGACAGAAGTCACTGGTGGTCAGAGGATAGTCACCAGTCATGGTGTGGGAGGCGGTGGCTGGCATTAGTTTGGATGCAGTTGGCGGACTCGGTCTGACAGCCGGGTTGAAGTCCACAGCTGACCGGGCAGTAAACTGGATCGACACTGCTCCTCAGTCCGTGGAACCTTCCAGTTCCATCCCCCCCACCCCCCTATGTGTAATCTATCTGTCCCCCGCCCCTCTGTCTGCACACCAGGTTCTGTGTGCAAACCGCCTGCTCAGAGCTGCGTCCTGGGTTCCTCTGCGTCTGGCTTTTCAGATGTCCACACCTGCAGGCCTTTGTCTGGAGTCACGCAGAGCCGCTGACCGCTGGCCTGGCTGCAGCGCCCAGGTTGCCCACTGAACCCAGCCTGCTGCAGCGCTTCCCAACCGGTGTCTCCATGGAGGCGCAGCCTCCTCCTCCTAGCTGGGAGCAGCTGGGGGCTTAGAACCACTGGCCTGGAGGCTGACCATCCGATGCCTCCCGCTGGGCACCACCTGGGCGCTGCCCCCGGCAGATAAGGGAAGGATGAAAATCCGTGTGGTCACTACTGAGAAGGACCCAGCGTGACCTGGCTGGGAGGCTGCTTTATAGGAGGGTTCGGCGGGTGGGTGGAAGGAGCGCGGGGATGGGGGCCACCGCACAATCACCCCGCAGGCACCGGTGACGACTTATTTCTGCTCATTTAACATTTCACAGCGTTTGGAGAAGTCTGGGGGTGTTAAGTGGAGGGGGGCGCGCGGTTAAACGAACAGTATCAGGAAGAATAAAATAAAGTTAATAAAGGGGAGCCAACGGTCCTCAGTTTTCCAGCCACCACAGATCCACCCCCCCCAAGAACGTTTAGCCGTCAAGTGACCGTGGAGACCCCCTCCGCCAAGGGACCCCCACCCCACCCCACCGGGCTGCTCCCCATGACTAATCAGAAATCAATTAGCTAATGAAGTGTTCATTACGGGCCGCGCTCCGCTCTCGGCCCGGGTTATTTTTAATGTCTCCCTGCCCCCTCCCCGGCCCCCGCCTCCTGCCCCTTCCCACGTCCCAGCGTCCTTAATTGCGCGTGCCAAGCGGGGAGCTATCGGCATCCGTAATGAAACATCGTTACCGACTCCAGACCTGCCACTCGCCAGCGCAGAGCGAGACCAATTATTTTTAATTGCCAGTCGCGCTCGTTGCTGGGCCTCCTGCCTGCGCAGCCCTGGGTCCCCGGCTGTCAAGCCGAGGCTGCGGGCGGCGGACGGACATGCGGACTTTGGCGCGCCGCTCCTAGCCAAAGCCTTCGGGGAGGGAGCGAGCGCGCGCGCCGGGCAGCCCCGCGCCCCGCGCGTTGGCCACCCAAAGGCGGGCTGGAGGCTGGGCCCCAGGTGCCCGCAGCCCTCCGCGCGCTCCCCGCAGGGCGGGCAGTGGACACATGGAGACCCCTCGCTGTAGACGCGCGCGCGAATTAGGACGCGTCCTGGGAGCCAGCCTGTCTCTTGTGCCAAGTGGAAATCTAACGGTGGCCCAGCGTCCCGCCTCTGACCTTCCTTAGAGGAAGACAGCAGGGCGCTGTGCCCGTGGGCCGCCTGTGGCTTGCACCTCCTGGAGGCGTGAGCCCCAAAGTCTTCCTCCCCCCCCCCCCAAGATGGGGTCGTTGCTCTCAGCGCTGTGGACTGGTTCCTCTCCAGAAACAAAAGTCAATAAATAAAAGCATCCATGGGGGAAGGGGGAGTGTGGAAGGCTGGGGTGGGGGTCGGGGGCAGCGTGCGCCCTGGCGCCCGCTTCGCTCTCTCGCTTGATCACATGCAAATTAAATTAGTGGATGCTGCGCGCGTGCGCCCGGAGCAGCTGTCAGGGGCCGGGGTGTCAGGGGACCCAGATTCCCAGTGACAGTCG
Source organism: Tenrec ecaudatus (assembly GCF_050624435.1). NCBI lineage: Eukaryota > Metazoa > Chordata > Mammalia > Afrosoricida > Tenrecidae > Tenrec > Tenrec ecaudatus. The sequence goes on from NC_134549.1 coordinate 20,187,031, forward strand.
TGCATTAAATAAACACACCAGGTTCAAGTGACAACATTAGCCAGAGCGCGCCATTCATTCTGGTGCGGTTAGTCGGAGTAACCAGAACTGACAATTACGCGTTGAGTTCGTGGAAACCCCCGTGCCCCGCCGCTGCCTAGGACCCCAAGCCGCCACAGGGGCGGGGAACCCCGCAGTGGGGGAGCGAGAGGGCGGTGGGGGGCGCGCTTCGGAGAGGCGGGGGCGCCGAGCCTGGTGTTTATTAATGAGAAACATCACTTTTGGCCCAAGGCTACTGGAAGGCTAGGCGCTAACTAATAAGGTTATTGGGGGCGCGTAGGGGGGTGGGGGTGAGCGGGGAGGCGAGGAAACGGCTCTGTGCCTCCCGTGGGGGGTTAGAGGTAGCTGTCAGCCCCACCCGGCCTCTCCATTCTCAAACTCCCCACCACCGCTGAAAGGGGTCCGACCCCATTTTTCCCACTGCGCTCACCCCCACCCCCAGAACCCCGGTTCACTTTGCAAACAAACTCGGAGCTTGGTAGCTGCAGAGGTCGCTCCGCTGGGCTGCAACCCGCCTAGCTCAACAGTTCGAAACCGCCAGCCACTCCCGGTGGCTTAGAAACCAGGCTTTGCAGGCGTGGAACCTTCCCCCACCGGACATGGGGGCACAGGTGTGGGTGTGCCCGCGGGTGAGACGCTGAGAGAACGCAGGCGGCGTGTGCAAACCCAGCCTTGAAAGAACTTCCAGGAGGAGGGAGGCACCCACAGCCACAAGCAGCGGAGGGTCCCTGGGTCGCCGCCCACAGCGAAATGTCTCCATGGGTCCAGGGCGAGGGCCCCTGCCAGGCAAGCGTTCTCATGGTTTTCAGGGACAGGTGCAGAGAATAGCCCCTCCCCTGGCAGTGTTCTTATGGCTGGGGTTTGGGTGATGAAAGTAGACCGGGAGATGCTCAGGGACCTGATGTTGCTCCTTTCCGATCAAGGTCACCCAGCCCCTTAGAGGAAAGCGCAAGTGTCTTCAGTGGATGGCCGTGTCCAGCGTTCAGGGAAGAGTCCAGAGAGAGATGGTGGGGAGAGGGGGTGGGCAGATAGGGGAGGGGATCTATGGGCGATGAGGGTACCGATGAGTGGATCGATGGGTGGGTGAGACAGAGAGATGGATAGATAGCAATGGGAGGACCCATGTGGGTGGGTGGAGAGACAGAGATGTGTGGGTGGAGAGAGAGATGGTAAACAGGGGATCGATGCATGATCAATACATGAATGAGATACATAGCATATAAAATGGTGGGTAGATGGCTACGTGGTGGATTGTGGGTGGGTGGATGGATGGTGGATGGATGGGTGGATGGATGACTGAATGTGGATGGATGGATGGATGGTGGATGGATGGATGTGTGGATGGATGGATGGATGGATGGGTGGATGGATGGGTGGATGGGTGGATGGATGGGTGGATGGTGGATGGATATTCAAGAAAGACAGTACGCATGAGTACCACGTGTCTGTCTGGGTTTTTGATGACTCAAATTCCTCCCCAAAAGTCTTTAGCATCACTTAGGATCTCCAAATGTTCCTACCAATCCAAAGCAAGAACACCAGCGATTTTTAAGGCAAAGTTAAATGTGTGCCCTGCCATCTCAGGGGGTTAACCACTGTGCCTCCTGGGAAACTCCCGTCCTCCTGCTTCCTTCCCACGCCGCTGCACAGGGCATCTCGGTTTCCAAAGCAGTGAGTCCCCATGTTGGGTGCTAAGGCCTCCCACACCCACAGTGTGAGCCTTCCTCCCAGACCCCTCGGTTCCTCTCGCCCTTCCCCCCTGACCTTTCTTGCCCCCCTGAGCGCTGCTTCTGGGAGAGACTGTGGTCTCTGAAGCTGGGTAGCAGCCGTCCGTGTGGTCCCCCCTCACCTGGAGCACAGGGGAGAGACAGGAACCAAAGATACGTGGAGACAGGTATTCCTGAGGAGACATGGCCCACAGGGATCACCTCGCCCATGACCCTGGAGACATATGGTGCCTGCCTCCATGCCCGACCTCCCAGGTGGACAGTGACCTGCCTCCCTGGGTGGACAGTGGCCTACCTCCTTGGGTGAACAATGACCTAACTCCCTTAGTGGACAGTGACCTGCCTCCCTGGGTGGACAATGTCCTACCTCCCTTAGTGCACAGTGGCCTGCTTCCCAGGTGGACAGTGACCTATCTCCCTTAGTGGACAGTGACCTGCCTCCCTGGGTGGACAGTGACCTGCCTCCCTGGGTGGACAGTGACCTGCCTCCCTGGGTGGACAATGTCCTACTTCCCTTAGTGGAGAGTGACCTGCCTCCCTGGGTGGACAATGTCCTACCTCCCTGGGTGGACAGTGACCTACCTTCCCCAGGTGGGCTCATGATAAAAGGTACCAAAACCCGAGCCCATGAGCAAGCCCAGGCTCAGTGGAGCCCCCTCTGGGTCCGCCCCCGCCGGCCCCTGTCACCACCTTCCAGCCCCCGGATGTCTGCAGAGCTTGTTCCCACACAGGGGAGGTGTGCTTGACGCACAAACCCGAGCACCTCGGGGCAGGAGCAGGACCCTGCCTTCCTTTTCAGGCGTAGCCAGCCAGGCATCGTGCCTGTGCAGGAGGGTGCTCACACACCTGGCCCCAGGAAACGGACCGGGCGGCCTGGGATTCTAGGGAGCAAGGCTAATCACCCGGAATTATTCTCGGAACAAGGCCGATCACATGACGTGTCCAGAGAAACCTCTGCATAAGCAGAAAGCCTGCCGAGAGTTCCTTCCTCGGGAATTCCCTGAGGCAAGCAGACTTTGGCAGAAGGTGGGGTGTTCAGCCGTCCATGGACAGACGGGCGGGCAGCTGAGCAGAGCAGCCCCGTTTGCAGACAGACCCTTAGGGTAGAAGCTCCCTGTCCTCCGGAGCCAGGCCAGGAAACTCGGAGACTGGACTGCGGAAGAGATCGGAAGGGAGGGGACAGAGCCCGCCCCACGTCCAGTCAAACGGCCTCTGAGTTCACAGAGAGGAGAGCGGCGGCCAGCCACACCGTGGCCATGGCTCGCAGGCAGAAGGGTTTTCTCACTCACGAGTTCTCCGTGTGTTTCCGCTCCAGCCACAGCGGCTGCTCGCGGCCTTTCCAAAGTGCCCGGGAGCAGGGATGCCACCTGAGGCTGAGGTGCACCTGGCCCAAGCCTTGGCCTTCTCCATCGCCTCCTGTGCCGGACGTTGGTCAGGAAGGCGGAAGAGGAGCGGTGTGTCTGGACCGTGGGGCAGAAGGAGGGACCGTGGGGCGCGTCAAAAGGACAAACCAGTCTGTCTTGGAAGCGGCGCGGCCAGAGAGCTCCTGAGAGACGGTGGGGCCAGGCCCGGTGCACCGGGTCCCTGCGGTCCCCCCGGGGTGGGGAGCAGGGTGCTCGTTTGCCTGCGGAGAGGACTGGACCTTTCAACCTTCACTTCATCCTTCATCCTCCACAGAGACCCACACACAGAGACCCACAGAGACCCACGGAGACACAGAGACACGACTTCATCCTTCATCCTCCACAGAGACACACACACAGAGACACACGGAGACACAGAGACACGCACTTCATCCTTCATCCTCCACAGAGACCCACACACAGAGACCCACAGAGACCCACGGAGACACAGAGACACGACTTCATCCTTCATCCTCCACAGAGACCCCCCACACACAGAGATACACACAGAGACACACACAGAGACACACGGAGACACAGAGACATGCACTTCACCCTTCATCCTCCACAGAGACCCCCCACACACAGAGATACACACAGAGACCCACACAGAGACACACAGAGACACGCACTTCATCCTCCACAGAGACACCCCCCACACAGAGACACACACAGAGACCCACACAGAGACACGCACTTCATCCTTCATCCTCCACAGAGACCCACACACACAGAGAGACACACAGAGACACACACAGAGATACAGAGACACACAGAGACACACATGTGCGCACACAGACACGCACACACCCTCAGGGTGACTGAAGGCAAAACTACCAGCTGATTACAGAAATCTGTGAACGCATGGACACAGGTGTCCATGCCTGCGAGTATCCAGACGGCCGACTCTCACAGCATCTTTGGTGAAGGCACTGGGCACTGGACCAGCAGTCGCGGGGCAGAGCTGCAGCCGTGGGCCCGGCTGGAACACCATCCACCACTGTCCGCAAATGCCTGTGATCTGCATCCCGACCGGATCCGCGCCAAGACTGGGGCAGGAAGGCTGGTGCAGGGCTCGGTCCCGTCAGGACAAAACCAGGACCGCACCCGTCGCCACGCCAAGACACGTAACTCCCAGGTTTACCCCAAACCCGCCTGGTGCCCATTTCCATCCTCCCCTGCCGCTGTCTCCCCCCTCTCACCACGGTGTGTGCACCTATGTATCTACATTTTAGATGTGTGCATGCACGGACATGCGTGGTAGTGTACACATCTACACATACGTACATGTGAACGTGCGTATGCATGCATACATGCGCGTTACACGTGCGAATATGTACGTGAGTGATATGTGTGTGTGCATGAATACAGGAGCCTGGTGATACAGTGGTTACACATTGGGCTGCAGCCCACAAGGTCAGCGGTTCAAACCCACCAGACGCTCCTGGGGAGAAAGACCAGACCGTCTGCTCCCGTGCAGACTGACCACCTGGGAGACCCCCAGGGGCAGCTCCGCCCTGTCCTGCAGGGTCGCTGTGAGTCGTCGTCCACTCGATGGCAGTGTGTCTGTCTATCTATCTATCTATCTATCTATCTATCTATCTATCTATCTATCTATCTACTTATCCATTAGATCCTTGGGAGAGAGACCAGACCATCTGCTCCTGTGCAGACTGACAGCCTGGGAGACCCCCAGGGGCAGCTCTGCCCTGTCCTGCAGGGTCGCTGAGTCAGCCTCCACTCAATGGCAGTGTGTGTATCTAGCTATCTACATATCTGTCTGTCTGTCTGCCTCGCTATCTACATATCTGTCTTTCCATTCGCTCCCCAGGCTCACCACATGATAGGTCCTGACGCAGGTGCTCCAACCTACCGTTAATAAAGTAACATAAAGCAGACCCACCCGCCATGGAGTGCCCCCCACTTGCAGGAACCCTGTGGGACAGAGAACTGTCCCCTCTATGTCTCCAGGGATTGAGCTCTTCCACAGCCGGTCCAGAGCTGGACGAGTCTCTTCCCAGGTGGGCTTGACCTTTGGGGATGTAGCTAAGGTTGTATTGGGGCCACCGTGGACGGGTTTTATTTTCTCCACCTTCATTTTTATCTTCTATTGAGCAACTGGTGGCCTCGCCCACCGTGGTTCCCAGCTTTGTTTCTGACTCCTGAGAAGGAGAGTCTCCACCTCTCCCCCAAATCAGAGCTGAGATTTCTGCGCATTCACGGTAGAGGTGGCTGCAGACCAGAGGGAAACCCCAAGCCCATTTGCAAGGTGACCTCCTCCTTTCAGCCTTGCAGAATTCCTGGGCATCAGTCGGCAAGGAAGCAGAGAGCCCGCCCTCTGGCAAAGTGCATTGGGAAGTGGATCCCTTCACCCTTCCCCATCAGCCCCGGGGGTGGGGGGTCTCTGGGGGACCCGCCTGGGTGTGTCACGGAGGGAGGGAATGGAGGTGGCATAGTCCCAGGCAGGCCTGGGCAACATTTGGAGAAGGAAGAGCCAATGTGGATCCTCACATCCATTCAAAATTTATTCCCCTATTTAACAAACAAAATACTCATTTTTAATATTATCCTTTACATAAAGCCAGGATCGGTTCATTTACAATTTTACCCCAGAGCCACAGGTGGGCAGGTCTGACGGAGGGCAGTGACCTCAGCAGCTGGGAGGAGGCTCAATCGTCGTGCATGAGAGAGGACGGGGCGGAGGAGCTACCTGCAAAACGGACCTCTCACCTCCTCAGTCTGCACCACCTCCGGCAGGTCCGTCTGGAACGTCTTCTTCCTCAATGGCCACCTCCACCAGCCACTCAGATGCTTCCCATGGCTTTTCAGACTGCGGGCCCTTCGACACTGATATGACGTTGTGTGTGTGCCCTGCACCAGCCCCCTGAGGTCCCCCACTTTGAGCGGTGTGCTCTGGGCAGGCTCAAGGTATGCATCCCTCCCAAGTCTGCTGAGTGGCTGTCAGCCGCCCGGACCCACTTGAACTTAGCTGACTGGCATCAATGATGCTGAGCTCAGGGCCTTGCAGCTTGTTCTAGGCGGCTGCCCCCAGCTCAGCACCAAGCTGTCGGGTGGAGACCCAGTGTCCACGGCTGTCCTGCAGGGCCTGCTGCAGCATGCTGTCCCACTCTGTGACTTCCCCTCAGTCCCACTCTGCGACTTCCCCCTCAGTCCCTCTGCGACTTCCCCCTCAGTCCCACTCTGCGACCTCTCCCTCAGTCCCACTCTGCATCTTCCCCCTCAGTCCCACTCTGCGACTTCCCCTCAGTCCCACTCTGCATCTTCCCCCTCAGTCCCACTCTGCGACTTCCCCTCAGTCCCACTCTGTGACTTCCCCTCAGTCCCACTCTGTGACTTCCCCTCAGTCCCACTCTGCGACTTCCCCTCAGTCCCACTCTGCGACTTCCCCTCAGTCCCACTCTGCGACTTCCCCTCAGTCCCACTCTGTGACTTCCCCTCAGTCCCACTCTGTGACTTCCCCTCAGTCCCACTCTGCGACCTCCCCCTCAGTCCCACTCTGCATCTTCCCCCTCAGTCCCACTCTGCGACTTCCCCTCAGTCCCACTCTGCATCTTCCCCCTCAGTCCCACTCTGCGACTTCCCCTCAGTCCCACTCTGTGACTTCCCCTCAGTCCCACTCTGCGACTTCCCCCTCAGTCCCTCTCTGTGACTTCCCCTCAGTCCCACTCTGCATCTTCCCCCTCAGTCCCACTCTGTGACTTCCCCTCAGTCCCACTCTGCGACTTCCCCTCAGTCCCACTCTGCATCTTCCCCCTCAGTCCCTCTCTGCGACTTCCCCTCAGTCCCACTCTGCGACTTCCCCTCAGTCCCACTCTGTGACTTCCCCTCAGTCCCTCTGCGACTTCCCCTCAGTCCCACTCTGCGACTTCCCCTCAGTCCCACTCTGCATCTTCCCCCTCAGTCCCACTCTGCGACTTCCCCTCAGTCCCTCTCTGCGACTTCCCCTCAGTCCCACTCTGCGACTTCCCCCTTCCGGAGCTCCCTGTGCCTCCGCATTGCTAGGGGGCTCCCCACGATTCTCTGCTCCGTGGCTCTCTGTGCACAGAGCGCAGGAGCTGAGCCTCCTCTGCAGGCTCACGGACTCCTCTGCTTTGTTCGTACACGTCGTTAAGAGAGCGTGGGATGCGCTGACCGCACGCATGGACAGCTCATGTCATTAACACCCTGTTTACATTGTCTTCTCAAGGCTGGCCTCTGCGTCCAGGTCGCTCTTCCACCTGTGAACGCCCCTGTTGTCTGTACATATGGGGTCGTCTGGGTTAGGTTCATGAGGATCCGCTCATCTCCGCTGTGGTAACGTGGCCATTTGGGGGTGACGTCTGACGCCACCAGCCTTACCCAGGCCAACCCTTGCTACCTTCACACCCGTCTCCTACAAGACAGGACGAGAGAGAGAGAGGCCAGCTGACAGGGAAGGACAGGGGGAGCAGACGTGTCCTTGGGGCCCACGGTCCCTGCCTCTGGATTTAGTGGAACACAGATGTCACGACGTGGGGGGGTTTCCCAGGGGTACAGGAACCCCAGGTGCTGAAGAACGGCCAGTCCCTTCCCCGGCAGACAGACAACTGGACATCCGGTTGTAACAGCCATGCGTGAGATGAACTAGATGTCGCTTTGTGCAGACAGCCACTGCTGGTCTTGGCTTCTCCTAGGAGACCAAGCACTGAGGACCTGAGCAGTGGTCACTCTGCCCAGCAGAAATGTGCCCCCAGAGCTGGGGGCCCTGGTCACCCTCTTTATCTTTCCCAGGCCACCATGCTTGCAGGTGGTCTCTGAGTACCTTCTCCACCTGTGATGCTTCATGAGCTGGGTCACCTGGTGTGTATTCTATAACCTGGTGTCAATTTGAGGATTAAGAGGGAAGGGGTGGAGTCTGGCCTTTCAATCAAGACATAAGCAAATGAGGCCTCTGTGTGGGCCAGGCCTTCTGGGAATTCTGCAAAATCCTGTGTTTCCTCCTTGGAGGCAGAAGACACCCTCAACGTGCTCACTTCCGGAAAGACATCCCTGAGGAGAAGCCACATTGGCCGACCTGGTGCAGCCCTGGGAGCTGGAGCAGCCGTGGGGAGACCCTGCCAGCGCTGAGATGCTTACAAGGCCACTGGATCCAAAGACGTTCCCCCCGCTGGCCTGTGATCGTCCTGTTTCACGAGTCTGCAGAGACTTTATAGATGGGTATCGGAGACGTGGGCTAATATCGGGCTGATGGGCTTGACTGCACTGGGTTGGGATGATTTATTAATGGACGATCACCCTTTATATAAAAGCCTCCCATAGATACACGAGTCTCTACGGGTTTGTTTCTCTTCCACCCGGACTGACACCCCTTGGTTGGGCGGTAGCTTATGTCAAGTGGCCCTGGGCAGGAGGTGCTGGACAGGCAAGCACAGCTGTGTGGACCCCTCCACCGGGCGCCCCACAGAGGACAAGCCAACCTTGACGACCACAGAAATCGTCGGTGGTGGCTGTACCTGTAATGCACGAGGACCGGGTGCAAAGATGTGGGAGCTGCACCCCCGTCCCCATATCTGTCTGTGGTGTCTCTGCAGCCGCTCTGTCACATCTCCTCTGCACACATCTCATGCACCTGTACTGTGCCCACCTGGATGGCCAGGATTCCCAGTAGCTTAGCAGTGATGTGACAGTGCAGGCAGACACAGCAGGCCCGGCGATTGGCTGAGCTGTTGGAGACGGACCTCATCCCTCCTTCCCTGAGGGAATCAAGACCCTGAGCTATTGGAAGCTGGAGGTTCGTGGCTGCTACACTTCTCATTTATTTCTTACATTCTAGTGGCACGTAATGCACATAACAAGAGGCACCCGTTCCACCGGTCAACACAGCAAGCAGGACTGCACAGTCATCGCCGGGGTCAGTCTGCGGACAATTCCCGGCTACTCACGGGACCCCACGGCGCTGCACTGGCCCCCAGCCCACACGTCCCAGAAGTTGGTGGAAGTCTGGTCGCTGAAATCCACGTGGCTCAGTCTGCACCTCCTGTGCCGGACAGTCTGGGATTTCAGGGTTTTATCGCCCTCCATGGCGGCGACCACTGCGGACTGGGGGAAGTTGATCCTCTTCATCAGCACCCCCAGGGGCAGCTGGGGGAAGGGCCATAGCAAAATCATGGCCTTTAGGACCTCCTCCTCCCCCCTGGCAAACACCGCCACGAACAAGGGCGGGAAGAGCTCCCTGGGCAGCCAGTCCAGGGCTTCAAGCACGGAGGCCTCAACCTGCAACACGCTCTGGATGGCCAGGTCCAGCAGCCGGGGGGGACTCCTGCTGCTCATGCCGGTCAGTCCACTCCAAGGGGAATCTGGGCCTGTGAATGGAAGAGGGGGTCTGCTCAGACCTCCGGGAGGGCCAAGCTGATGGTCCCAGCACCCCCAAACCTGGGGACCCTTCACCTGCCCCCCTTTGCTCCTCAGAAGGTAGCTCTTGGGCCAAGCCACTCTTCCTGTCCACTCACGGTGGTTGAGACCAGCAAAGCTCCCGTGGGACTCGGATTGCAAACCGGATTCTGCTCCTGGCTCCCGTTGGTCCAGAGGCTGCGGAATCCAAGGTGGGCAGGTCCGATGGAGGACAGTGACCTCGGCAGGTGGGAGGAGGCTCAATCAAAGACCCGTCGGTGACGGGATGGTTGCTGTCTCACGTCACAAGTCCCTGAGGTCACATGAGAGGATCAGATCCAGCAACAGACTACAGTACTCGATGTGTGGACGGTTCCAAACGCCTGGCCACCGAGTTTGCTTCCCCGACTGCTAGTGAGCCCCTGTGGGCGCCTGGGACTCTGAGACAGCGGTTCTCAGCCTGTGGGTCGAGACCCCTTTGGGGTTCGAATGGCCCTTTCACAGGGGCCGCCCGATTCATCACAGGAGCGAAACGACAGTGGTGAAGTAGCAGCGGATGTGATGCTATGGTTGGGGCCCCCACAGCGTGAGGAAGGCTGAGGCTCTAAGAACATCATCTCCCCGTGAGAGGCCACTTTCTGAGCAGAAGAGCTTAGGCTCCACTTTCTAAGGTTTGATTTCGGGGGGGATGGGGAAATGGGGGGACTAAATGTCAAGTTTGCTCTTCCTGTCGATGGCAGTCAGGTAGAGGAACTGACGACAGAAGTAAAAGTGACTCCTGTTTTATTCTGTTCTGAGACAACTCTTTAAACAACCTGTCACCATTCTTTATTGTGAATTAGGTGGGGTACACACCGGATGATCAGCAGCTCCAGCTATTTATAAACCCCCCCAAGAGGTCATAACTCCCCGTCTCCTACACGCCTGGCCGAGGCTTCGTGTGCTGCCGCCCATGGCCAGCCTGCTCCTCAGAGGGAAGGGTGGAGCACGTCGGACTGTCCGGAGAGACCGGTCCCACGAGAAGAAACACCCCACGCTCCGTGGGGTGGAGGGCAGTGCAGGGAGGGAAGCCCTCCCTGGATGGACGGACCCCGTGGCTGCATCGATGGGCTCAGACACAGGGACTATTCTGAGGATGGTGCAGGGCTGTGCCGTGCCCCCCGCCCCGTGCAGCGCGGGGCAGCTGTCGGCCGGAGCACGCTTGGCGGCCCTACTAACCGCAGCCAGGAAGAATCCCTCCCATCTCGGCAGCAAGGTTGAGAATAGAGGAAGGATGGGGACCCGACACGCAATCCTTCACGACGGATTGAACTGGAACGGAAGGACAAGTCGCGTGTCCACTCAGAGAAGCGTCCAGCTGCCTGTGCAGGGACACACTCGACAGGAAGGGTCGTGTATTCATCAGAGGGAAGCTCCGAGATCGGGCTTGCTCGACAGCGCTCTCTGTGAAGGTGACCATCGACGGCCGTGCAAGCAAGGCTTGTCAATACAGTGAAGGGTCCGATTTGCTCACCACCCACGGCTGCAGAAGCACGGATTCCAGCAACCTCCTCAGTCTTGAATTGGCCTTCAAGTCAAGAGGCATTGATGAGCATTGGCATTTGGATGAGAAATTTGGAAACAAGAGGAAGGACCAGCAGTTGGAAATAGGGTCTCGGGGAGAGGGAGAAATCTGGAAATTGCAGGACAGACTTCAAGCACGGCGGTTTCTTCACCACACACATTTTTCCAACAGCCAAGAGTGAGCTGTGCACACACACTCCTGCCGATGGAATTCCCAGGACTCACACACCTGACGTCTGTGGGAAGTCGTTTACAGGACCAAGGAGACCCCGGCCACAAACGTAAAGTAAGGGGACACTTACTGAACCGTAGAGCACACAGTGATCTGGACGAGGGACGCGGCTCTCATGAGGTTGGAAAGGCATCTGAGGGGTCAGTCGGGATGTCACCTCACTAAGGCACGGAATACGGGAAACCGTCACAAATCATGACCGCCGGGCGGGTCATTCATCAAAATTAGGTGGTGGGGGGAGAGGGGGCATCACAGGAGCCAAATGAGGGTCTGGATTTAGACACATACATGATGTCAGATGTAGCTTACAGGACCGGTCTTTCCCACCACGGCAGTTGGACACGGGGATTAGGGTCGGAACCTGCTATGCCGCCTGAATGACCGTCCATCGAGGACACACCCTGGCAAGCCACTGAGAGGCTGCTCCTGCCTGGGCTGTCTGCAGAGAGGTGGACGCAGTCCACCTGTGGGCAAGATGATCACGTCCTTGCTACACGGTCTCAGGGAATTCAGTGAGGTGGGTTTTGAGCTTGGGCTGTTAGCCATACCCTCCCGAAAATGAAATGCTCAGCCTTTAAGCATGAATATGAGAGATGCTGGCAGTGCACACTGCTTGCTGTGGAAAAGGACGCTGGGTCCAAGCAACTTAGGAATCTACTCCACGGTGGCTGAGAGATTCCCTCAGAGACACGCCACACGGACGTCAAAACCTCAAGCACGGTCCTGAACAACTGAACACGGACAACGGAACATGGGCCAGCTGCTGGATGCTCTCCGCTACATCGTGCACAAGAAAGCACACATCACTCCCAAGACGGGAAAAATTATCAACATGGACGTCAAGGAGATGGTGGACCCTGCCCTTGGCGGAAACATCTTTGCGGCAGATGGAAGGATGAGGAAGGAAAAGCATGGACGGGAATCATTTCCGTGGAAAACAAGGGAGGAAGGATCAAATTATCATAAGGAAGTACAGCACCCAAGGGGCATCATCAAAGTGACCGTAGTGAGGGAACGGGGTTCATTCTCTGCACGTGGACGACAAGAGAGCTGAGAACGGGCTCGCCCGCCCTCATCAGAGATCAGCAAGGTCAGTGCCGCTTATCGCTGATTGGCTTGTCGTTTCTGAAGAGATCCTTGCTAGTAACTTTGTTTTTAAAAAGGGCGGACACTGTATTGATCGATCAGGTCAGACTTGAGGGGGCACGGCTGAGCTCTCTGGTGTAAATGTCTGTTCCCAGGGAAATGCCCCAGAGCCTGTTTCCACTATCTCTCCAGAGCAATCTGCTCTTCCTGGCTCCGGGGCAACCAGGGAGATTCCGAGCCACAGGTGTTCCCTGTATCCTCCTAAGTCCATCTTGGGAGTTTGGTGGTCAGTAAATAGGGGTGGGGGCTCAGGAGGGCGTGAGGACTACTCCACGGCTCAATATGAGCTGAGGAGTCCTGGCGTTCCTGGTTATTCATGGGGCTGCGATCCCCGTGGCCGCTGGTTCAAGACCACCAGCAGCTCCACAGGGAGAGGGGAACCACCTGGGGCCCCAGCAAGGGTCTCCTTGAATTGATGTCGACTGGGTGGGGGGCAGCGAGTTTTGTTTTGAGAAAAGATGAACCCAGGGCTCTGTGAGAAATGCCATTGGGCACAGGCATTTACAGGGTGCAGAGACGGAGCCCACGAAGCCCCTGAGACTTTAAGGTGATGTAACTGACAAAGACCTCCACCTGGTAGAAGGGAGGAACATTTAAGCCGTGAGTGGCCACGTTAAAACATCTTCAGACACAGCTTTGCACGATGTTGCTGCTAGGAGCCAGTGTGTCCTTGCCGACCCCCGGTCCAGCGGGTGCTGGCTGAAAGATGGGGGGCAATCTCCGGAAGATAGAACTAGACCTTGAACCATCTCAAGAGGGAGCCCGTGCTCGAGAAAGTGGTAGAAGGGCAAGAACTTCCTGCTGTGGGTTGTGGGGTCCCACCTCTGCAATAGCCACGGATCTGACCTCCTTGGAGAGCCCCTGTGTCTCCCCATGCACTTACCGAGGCTCTGGGAACTGGGTCTCGGAATGGGCAGGGATTGAGGGTCCACAGAAGCTCTTTGATCCAGCGGACTCTCTGGGGTGGAGTCAATTCCCTCCTCCCTCTTCCGGCTCTTTTAAAGGATGCCCCTGTGGCTTCACAGTACTGCAGGGAATTCCCCTCCCTGGGAGCGAATCAGAGCGAGCTAGGGATAGGAGACTTAGTATCCCAGCCCCAACCCCGTAATACTGAGGCTCCCCACCGGGTAGATCATGACACAGGGGCTAACACCTACCGTTAACAGCACAAAGCAGAGCAGACCCACTGGCCGTGGCGTGGGTGCCCACTCTGGGTCGCCCTGTGGGTCAGAGGAGAAGTGGGCCCTGGATGTCGGCAGGGACGGAGGTCATCCCGCAGCCGGTCCTGATTGCTATCATTGTGCTCAGTTCATCACTTCTGCTCCTGAGGTCGTCTTGACCTTCAGGTGGGATTTATTTGGGGCCGTGTTTGAGCCCCTGCATGTATTTCCTCTTCACCTTCAGTTTGCAGCTCTGTTGGAGTCACTGATGGCCTATTTCACGGGGGGGTGGGGGGCAGCTTTGTTTCGGGCTCCAGAGAAGGGGTTTCTCCAGCATCTCCCCTGAGTTCGAGCTTAGATTTGTGGCTTCCCCAGGGAGGAGGCTACAGGTGGTGGAAAACCTGAATCCATTTGCAGAGTCACCTCCCAGACTAGGCCTCACTAGGAAGTAAGTGAGCTCGCCCTCGGGCAACGTGAACCAGAACTGGATTCCTTCCATCCTTCTCCAGGGCCTGGGGGAGCTGGTCTCTTGGGGACTCGCCTGGGTGTGGCCTCGATAGAGGGAATGGAGGTTCCATAATCAGGAGAAGGTGTTCACAAATTTTTGAGACGGAAGAGGCAATGCAGCCTGTCGCAAAAATTCACAAATGTTTCCAGTGTCATGGAGATATTTTTACAAACACGTAAAATACTCATTTTTGAATAGGATCCTTTAAATGAAGCCAGGATAATTTAAAACTGTGCTTCAGAGACATGTTGGGTCCTGAAAGACCTTCTTAAGGCTCTCAATTCCAAGTTTGCTGACCCTGGGTGGATGTCACACCCTGGAAGTCTTGCCCGGACTGACTCGGGTGGAAGGGACAATGTTGTGAGTGCTTCTGTCTAACACTGCTGTCTGTCTGTCTGGACGCAGACGGTCTCATAACTCTCAGTTGGAGAAACTGGTGTTTCTGAAGCCTCCGACTCTTGAACAATAGCTCGATAAAGCCCGCTCCTCAGCCAGAGCGCCCACACGGACACCTTCCGTGATCACCAGCCTTCTTTGGGTTGTGATGAGCCTACACACCGGGGAGGTATTAAGACATTTCAAGTGCCCTGAACAGGAGCCGAGTGGTGAGTGAGACAGAGTGAGAGGTCTGCCGTGTTGACACAGAACTGAGCCAGTAAATGCACACGTCAACACGCAATCTGGAACGCCCTCCCTTCCCACAAAACGTAGACATGCAGGCCTTATGCTGCACAGGCTCATTTTGCCAGAAATAACTTCAGCATATGCCAGGTTTCACAAACAGAATTGGTTCACTCTGAGTCTGGGTGAGCAGAAAGAACCATTAGGGGGCTGGCTGCAGGGGGGGGGCGGCTTTCTTTCTTTGTCTGCTGCCACGGGGCAAGGTCCTTGTCTTCATTCAACAACTGGGGCCTCCACCTCCTGCCCTACAGAAATGAGTCAAATATAAGACACCTGAGGGTGGGGGTGCTCAGGTGTATCATCTCCCCAATTAAGGAGCCAACAAGTGCCCACCGAGCAGACTGCAGCTGTAATCCCACCCCCCCATCTCTTGGACAAAGCCTGGCTGCACCGTTTGGGGGAGCTGGGGGGCAGCCCCAATAACTTCCTGCTTCCTAAACAAAGGAACCGTGGGGATCAGAACAGACTCTGGGTAGCCGTGAGAAGTGGGCACATTCCCAAACCCTTCATTGTGCTCCTGTGGAACTTGTGGCTGAAACAAGACCAAGTCGAGGGAATAGAGCAAGCGAATAGTGCACGGGCTGTGCTCAGGAGAGATGTGACACAAGGACCAGCCCACCCGTCTCCCCGAAAGTAAGTCAGTGTCTTATGTTCATTTTTGCTCCCAAAGATGCGCTAGGTCTTATTTTCAGGGGATGTCTTATTTTTCCATGAAGAAGATTACGGTACACATTTATTATTTTATTAAAAGAGACCTCGCATTTCCTGTCTGCTCCTGCTGCGCTGCAGCCAACAGTGACAGTGACAGTCCAGACTCCAGAGTTACGGTAGCTTCAGGGGGGCCTTATTTTCAGGGAGGTCTTATTTTCTGGGGGTGCCTTATGTCTTCAGCGAGAGGTGAAGCTGTGGGTAGGTCTTAATTTGGGGGTGTCTTACTTTCGGGGAAACCAATCAGGTTGACGGGGAACACAACCCAACACCGTGGCTCACTGCGCCGCAGGAAGGCATGTCCCAGAGCGGCTGCAGAGACAACGAGGGTGCAAGGCTGTGCAACAAGCAGCTTCTGTGCCCCTGAGCGTGCTGAGTGGAGCAGCCGGATGAACCCTGCCTGGTGAGTGCACCCCGGAATGCAGGAGGACTTGGGGGCAAATTCTGATTCTTCTGGTTTGAACCCCAGTAGAGACAGCCTGGCAACAGCCCACCAAGTCCGTCACAGGTAGCCCCACATTTACGGTTTCTGATTGCATCCGTCTCACGGCAGAGGATCACCTTGTGCTTACCTGTCCGTCCTTCCTTCCAGCCCCACCAGGGCTAATGCACGAGCCAACTGGGGCTCCCAAGGGGACGTCGTGCACTGGCGCTGAGAAGGAAGCCACAGAGACCCAGCACATGCAGCATCGCAGGTACAGGTGTGCAAAGCCCAGCTTCAGACATGGTGAGGGGACAGGTACAGCGGGGGAGCAGTACCCCAAAATCAAGATGCCTGTTTCTGCTGAAGAGGACACCCCCTTCCCGGGTGATGCACACACAGAGTGCTTCTTGACCTAAAGTTCTCTCCCACCTACATGAAGGTCTCTGAATTGGCTTCTCTAGTCGACCTGTGAGCTACGCTTACAGAAGGGAGCCCGTGACCTGCAGGCTCGGCCTGAGCCCCTGCCCCACCTGCACAAGAGCACCCCAGGTCACAGAATCGTGGGGACCCACGTGGCAATGCTGAGGGGCAGGGAGCTCCAGGAGGGAGAATGTGCACGGTGGGATGGTGTGGTGGAGCAGGTCCTGCAGGACAGCCATGGAGACCGGTTTACAAGGTGCTGAGCTGGGAGCAGTGGCCCGGAGCAGGCTGCAAGGCCCTGAGCTCGGTGTCCTTGATGTCACAAGCAGCTAAGTCCAGGTGGGTCAGGTAGCTGGGACCCTCTCTAGCAGACTTGGTAAGAATGCATACTGTAAGCCTGACCTGAACCCGCCACTCACACCCCGGGACCTCGGTGGCTGGTGCAGGGACAATGCAGACTGTCCAGTAGAGTCCACAGTGCACAGGGTCAAGGTGAGGTCCCCTGGGGCTCGGCGATGTGAGCAGCAGGGAGAGGTGGTCCTTCGGGAAGCAGACAGACTCCAGAATCAGGTGCTGCATGCAGGTGAAGCCAATGGAAGCAGTTTGTCGAGCAGCCCCCCCCACCTCGTCCTCTTTCCATGAGCCCGTGCAATGCAGGGTGGTTGCAGGGGGCGGGGGGTGTTCGGGGACCCATCAGGGGCAGGCAAGGAGCAAAGCAGCTGAGGCTGTGCAGGTCCCATCTGCAGAGCACTCCCACCTCCTGCCCAGAGTCCGGCTACACCCCATTCAGGACCGGCTCAGCCATGGGGAGGGGAGATTGACCTCCCAGAAGCGCCAGCTTCCTGCAGCTCAGGTGCGGCAGGTCCTTCCTCTGCTTGATTGTCTCAAGGAGGAGGGCGAGCAAGTCATCCGGGCGGTTTTCCGAAAGCACAGGTCCGTGAGCCCTTTCACGGAGGCCAAGGGCGGAGGGACCCCCTGCTCTCTTGAGTCTCGGTCCACTTCTAATCTGCGTCTCCTGAGTGGACCCTTCAGGGCAAGCGCGATATCGAGAACCTCACGTGCAGCCTTAGGACTTCATGAGAGCCCCTAGCGGGCGCTGGAAACACATCAGAACCCAGCCACGACCTTCACTGTCTCTGTGTGTCTCCCGAACAAGGGCAGGTAGAGATCTGCAGGCAGCTGCTTCAGAGTGGCAATGGCTGAGGCCTCAGTCTGCAGCTCACCTGGACGGTAAGGTCTGGGCGCCTGCGTGGGCTCCTGCTGTTCGTGCCGGTCAGCCTGCTCCCAGAGGAATCCTGGCCTGCGGGTGGTACCATGGGTCTGCTCAGGCTTCTGGGGACGCCAGGCTGTGGCCCCCAGACCTCCAACTTCAGGGTCTCTCCCCGCTTAGCCACTCAGCACCACGTGTGCGGTTTTCACATCCCTCCCCTTTTCGACGCCCGGGTAGCGAGGCAGGCCAGGCTCAGAGTGCAGTCTGGACTGTCCGGGCTAAACAGGCTGCAGCTGCGATTCGGAATGCAGGGCCGACTGGGGCTGTCCCGTTCTTAGGATGACAGCAGGGGGCAGCCCCAGTGAAGTCCAGCTTTGTACAGCACACCTGACCCCTGCTCCTTCTCTCAGCGGGACGGAAGGAGCCTCACTGGTTGGCTCCTGAGAGCCCAGTCAGGTGAGCACCATCAAGGGACCCAGGGATGGAGGCTTCTTCTTTTTAAATCATTTTATTAGGGGCTCATACAGCTCTTATCACAATCCACACACACAGGAAGTCTGTAAAGCACATCTGTACACTCATTGCCCTCGTCATTCTCAAAACATTTGCTCTCCACCCAAGCCCCTGGCATCAGCTCCTCATTTTCCCCCTCCCCACCCCTCGTGAACCCTTGATAATTTATAACGAAAGCAACAGGCAGAAGAACCAGAGGACACATGGGGGACACCGTGATCATGTCCCCTGGCCCTGCGGCCATGTCCCCGCAGGCATCCAGTGCAGTCAGGAGAATCCAAACCTTGGGTCGCCAGGAGGACGGGACCTCCCAGCACTCCGGTGAGTGCCTAGGAGACCATCTTCCCAGCCCGCACCCAGGTCTCGGCACCGGAGCAGGTTTGCTAGGAATTGACACCATCCGACTCCGCGCCCCTGTGGCAGGTGCTCCGGGGGTGACATTGTCCAGGTCTCGGCACCTGTGGGCAGGACCAGGCCACCAGCCTGGAGGCGGCGACATGACAGGACAAACACTGAGATCAAGCCCGATGGGACCAAGCACAAGCTCATCAGAGAGGGCCCCTGACCCCCACTGGACCTCAAGACAGGCTCCTCTCAGAGGGTGTGGGGGGAAACGGACTGCTCCTCAGAACAGCCAGCCACAAGGGCAAAGCCAGTCACGGGCCAGAGCCAGCCACGGGCCAGAGCCAGCATGGGACACCTAGTCCAGCCACGGGTGATGCAGAGGGCACTGTGGTAGGGGGGTGGGGGAGAAAGCAGAGCGGGGCAGGAAGAAGGACCCAGAGAGAGGGGGGCCCAGAGGGAAGGTGGGCAGGAGGTCCCATCGTGGGGAGTGGTGATGGGCGTGAGCATGGCCAACGTCCACTCAAATCAGAAAAGAACGTCTAAAGAGCGGGGCGGAGGAAGCAGGGTGGAAGCAGGGACCCCAGGGGGTGTGTGCGCGAAGGGGCTGCATCATCAATCACAATGTGTATCAGACGCTGATCTGCCCCGTGCTTCCTTGTCTGCTCAAATCACTATAAACGGCTAAGAAGGGGGCAGGGAGGGGGCGGAAGGGAGAGCAAGACGGAGCGAGGGAGACACATTCACACACGCAGACAGAGACTCACACAGAGGGAGACTCACAGAGAGAGACAGGGGCAGAGAGAGACTCACACAGAGGGAGACAGAGGCAGAGAGACTCACACAGAGGGAGACAGGGGCAGAGAGAGACTCACACAGAGGGAGACAGGGGCAGAGAGAGACTCACACAGAGGGAGACAGGCAGAGAGAGACTCACACAGAGGGAGACAGGGGCAGAGAGAGACTCACACAGAGGGAGACAGGCAGAGAGAGACTCACACAGAGGGAGACAGGGGCAGAGAGAGACTCACACAGAGGGAGACAGGCAGAGAGAGACTCACACAGAGGGAGACAGGGGCAGAGAGAGACTCAGAGGGAGACAGGGGCAGAGAGAGACTCAGAGGGAGACAGAGGCAGAGAGAGACTCACACAGAGGGAGACAGGGGCAGAGAGAGACTCACACAGAGGGAGACAGAGGCTGAGAGAGACTCACACAGAGGGAGACAGGGGCAGAGAGAGACTCACACAGAGGGAGACAGAGGCTGAGAGAGACTCACACAGAGGGAGACAGGGGCAGAGAGAGACTCACACAGAGGGAGACAGGGGCAGAGAGAGACTCACACAGAGGGAGACAGAGGCTGAGAGAGACTCACACAGAGGGAGACAGGGGCAGAGAGAGACTCACACAGAGGGAGACAGAGGCAGAGAGAGACTCACACAGAGGGAGACAGGGGCAGAGAGAGACTCACACAGAGGGAGACAGGGGCAGAGAGAGACTCACACAGAGGGAGACAGGCAGAGAGAGACTCAGAGGGAGACAGGCAGAGAGAGACTCACACAGAGGGAGACAGGGGCAGAGAGAGACTCACACAGAGGGAGACAGGGGCAGAGAGAGACTCACACAGAGGGAGACAGGCAGAGAGAGACTCACACAGAGGGAGACAGAGGCAGAGAGAGACTCACACAGAGGGAGACAGGGGCAGAGAGAGACTCACACAGAGGGAGACAGGCAGAGAGAGACTCACACAGAGGGAGACAGGGGCAGAGAGAGACTCACACAGAGGGAGACAGAGGCAGAGAGAGACTCACACAGAGGGAGACAGGGGCAGAGAGAGACTCACAGAGGGAGACAGAGGCAGAGAGAGACTCACACAGAGGGAGACAGGGGCAGAGAGAGACTCACACAGAGGGAGACAGGGGCAGAGAGAGACTCAGAGGGAGACAGAGGCAGAGAGAGACTCACACAGAGGGAGACAGGGGCAGAGAGAGACTCAGAGGGAGACAGAGGCAGAGAGAGACTCACACAGAGGGAGACAGGGGCAGAGAGAGACTCACACAGAGGGAGACAGAGGCAGAGAGAGACTCACACAGAGGGAGACAGGGGCAGAGAGAGACTCACAGAGGGAGACAGAGGCAGAGAGAGACTCACACAGAGGGAGACAGGGGCAGAGAGAGACTCACACAGAGGGAGACAGGGGCAGAGAGAGACTCACACAGA
Organism: Tenrec ecaudatus; assembly: GCF_050624435.1. NCBI lineage: Eukaryota > Metazoa > Chordata > Mammalia > Afrosoricida > Tenrecidae > Tenrec > Tenrec ecaudatus. The sequence goes on from NC_134549.1 coordinate 20,207,694, forward strand.
GGGAGACAGGGGCAGAGAGAGACTCAGAGGGAGACAGAGGCAGAGAGAGACACAGAGGGAGACAGGGGCAGAGAGAGACTCACACAGAGGGAGACAGAGGCAGAGAGAGACTCACACAGAGGGAGACAGGGGCAGAGAGAGACTCACAGAGGGAGACAGAGGCAGAGAGAGACTCAGAGGGAGACAGGGGCAGAGAGAGACTCACACAGAGGGAGACAGAGGCAGAGAGACTCACACGGAGGGAGACAGGGGCAGAGAGAGACTCACACGGAGGGAGACAGAGGCAGAGAGAGACTCAGAGGGAGACAGGGGCAGAGAGAGACTCACACAGAGGGAGACAGGGGCAGAGAGAGACTCACACAGAGGGAGACAGGGGCAGAGATAGACTCACACAGAGGGAGACAGAGGCAGAGAGAAACACAGAGGGAGACAGGGGCAGAGAGAGACTCACACAGAGGGAGACAGGGGCAGAGAGAGACTCACACGGAGGGAGACAGAGGCAGAGAGAGACTCACACAGAGGGAGACAGAGGCAGAGAGAGACTCAGAGGGAGACAGAGGCAGAGAGAGACTCACACAGAGGGAGACAGGGGCAGAGAGAGACTCAGAGGGAGACAGAGGCAGAGAGAGACTCACACAGAGGGAGACAGGGGCAGAGAGAGACTCACAGAGGGAGACAGAGGCAGAGAGAGACTCACACAGAGGGAGACAGGGGCAGAGAGAGACTCACACGGAGGGAGACAGAGGCAGAGAGAGACTCAGAGGGAGACAGAGGCAGAGAGAGACTCACAGAGGGAGACAGAGGCAGAGAGAGACTCACACAGAGGGAGACAGACAGAGAGAGACTCACACGGAGGGAGACAGAGGCAGAGAGAGACTCACACAGAGGGAGACAGACAGAGAGAGACTCACACAGAGGGAGACAGAGGCAGAGAGAGGCAGAGAGAGACTCATACAGAGGGAGACAGAGAGAGAGAGAGACTCATAGGGAGACAGGCAGAGAGAATCCAAAGGGTTCTTCGGTTTGGTCCTTGAATTGTCCTGAGAGCCCTGTGCCCCATGACTGCATTGAGGGGTTCACCACCACCACCCCCCGTGGGAGCGTGAGACACTGTGGGCGGGGGCTCCCCTTCCTCATCCCACCTCCCCCTAGAGAGTGCCCTCCTCACCGGGCATGCATCGGCCCAGCAGCGGGTCCTGCCACCATGCTGTCTTATTATGATTACCATCCCCCACCCACCCCCATTTAATTTAATTTTCACTCTGTCCTGAAGGAGCCGGAACAGCTGCTCCTGGCGTCCAACAGCGGGTCCCCCAGGAGGCTGATTAAATCTCCCTTCAGCTGGCCACCACGTTCTCTAGGAAGCCACATGCAAATCAGGGGCCAATTGGTGTGCAAACGCCGGGGGAATTTCTCCCCGAGATTCTAGACACCTGGACAGCGGCCTGGGGGCAAGGACACAGCCCGGAAGGGCTCCTTCGTCCCCGCCTCCTTCTGGGAAGGAGGAATCCCAGGGAGCCTGCAGGACAGGGCGGAGCTGCCCCTGTGGAGTTCCAAGGCTGTCAGTCTGCACAGGAGCAGACGGCCTCCTCTTACTGCTGCAGAGTGACTGGTGGGGTTGAACCTCTGACCTTGTGGTTAGCTCTCCAGCGTTTCACAGAGAACAAAGCCAATTGCCATCAAGTGGACACCGAATCACAGTGACCCTGCAGGACAGGGCGGAGCCGCCCCTGGGGGTCTCCCAGGCCGTCAGTCTGCACTGGAGCAGACGGTCTGGTCTTTCTCCCAAGGAATCGATAGGTAGATATGCAGATGATGGATGGATAAATTGATTGATTGATTGATTGATTGATGACCAGCCCCTGTGGGTCTCCCAGGCTGTCAGTCTTCACCAGACAGTCTGGTCTTTCTCCCCAGGAGCTAATGGATAGAGAGATATGTAGATAGATAGATAGATAGATAGATAGATAGATAGATAGATAGATAGATAGATAGATAGATAGATAAGGCACCTAGTGAGTTATCTATGGGGCTGCTAACTGTGAGGTCAGCAGTTTGAAACCATGGATGGGGCCCTCTGCTCCCGTGCAGACTGACCGCCTGGGAGACCCACAGGGGCAGCTCCGCCCTGTCCTGCAGGGTTGCCGTGAGTCAGTGTCCACTCGATGGCAGTGTGTTTATCTATCTATCTATCTATCTATCTATCTATCTATCTATCTATCTACATATTTCCCTATCCATTAGTTCCTGGGGAGAAAGACCAGACCGTCTGCTCCCGTGCAGACTGACAGCCTGGGAGACTCACAGGGGCAGCTCCGCCCTGTCCTTCAGGGTCGCTGTGAGTTGGCGTCCCCTCGATGGTAGTATGTTGTGTTTACTTTTCAGTTTGGTTTTTGCGCTATACCTGTCTTTTCCTTGCTCCCACACCACACTGCCCCTCGGCCCCGTCCACGGGAAGGTCCATTTGGACATGGAGCCTGGAGGAGGACTCCGACCTGGGGCTGAACCTGTCCTCCATCACGGGGACTCCAGGAGTCTGGCCCTGGCGGAGCGACAAGAACCCATTGTTGAAGGCTCTCTCCCCGCCTCCAGGGATGGGAAACCCAGGTGGGGTAGGGGGTGGCGGGCGGGAACCTCCCCCCTCCCGGGCTGTGCGCCCCGCTGCTGCCGACAGGGCTGCGAGGGCGCACGGGGAGCGGGTGCGCACCAACTGGCGCGCCAACAGGTGGACCCTCCCGCGCACCCTCTGCGGACCGGACCGCTGCTGTCCCTGCCCCCGGGAGCCCCCTCGCCGCCTAATGCGGGTTGAAAGGGACTGTCTCGGAGGGATGGAGACGCCTCTCCAGGAGGCAGCGGCGCGCGGGCTTTGATCGCCGCATCCGCGGCTGCTGCGCGGGAGAGGCTGTCAGCTGGCGGGGCGCTCCGAGCCCCTCTGACGCTCCACAAGCCTCTGTTGGGGGGTGACAGCGAAAACAAAGGGCTGCCACCCCAACCGCAAACAGTTACATCTTTTCTGTCTGTCTGTCTTTCCCCCACCGCCCCTCACACCCCTCTAAAGACGGTGCCATCCCCACGCGTCGCCGCCCCGGCCGCCCAGCGCAGCGCACGGATAGGGCGCCTCGAGGATCCGGCGCGTTGGGTGTGGCGATGGGACCCCGAGTCCCCCTCACCGAGTGGGGACCCCGACATTGCCTCCCTGCTCAGTAAGCAGGCCGGGCTCCTGCTTGGCAGCCAGGAGACACCTGGGGAACTGGAGGCAGCCCTGCGGGGGGCACAGACCCTCAGTGTGGGGGGGGGGCGGAGGGGGGCCCCCGGGCACACCTTCCCGCCGCCGCCATGCCAGCCCTCAACCGTGAGGTGCCCCTGAGCGGAGGTGAAGCCGCTTTCAGGTGAGCAGTGGGGTGCAGACGTGGGACTGGAGCTCTCTCTGTCTCTCTCCCCGTCTGTCTCTCCCTTGGTCTCTCCATCTCTCCCTCCCTCCTCTCTCTTCCACCTCTCTCTGTCTCTGTCTCTCCCTCTACCCCTCCCTCCTCTCTCGCCCCCCTCTGTCTCTCTCCCCCCTCTCTCCCTCTGTCTCTGTCTCTCTCTGTGTCTCTTCCCCCCCTCTCTCTGTCTGTCTCTCCCTCTCTGTCTGTCTCTCTCCCTCTGTCTCCCCCTCTGCCTCTCCCTCTGTCTCTCTCCTCCTCTGTCTCCCCCTGTGTCTCTCCCTCTGTCTCTCCCTCTGTCTCTCCCTCTGTCTCTCTCCCCCTCTGTCTCCCCCTTTGTATCTCTCTCCATCTCAGGACCCGAGGTGACAGGTCGGGCTCCCAACTGCAAGGCCAGCAGTTCGCAGCCACGGCGGCCCGTCCACTGGGGGAGGGCGGCTTCCTTCTTGGGTAAAGCTGACAGCCTCTGCGGTCAGTCTCTGTCCGGGTGGGCAGCCGGGTGAGCAGTGTCCTGTGTTCCAGTGCATGAGACCCAGCATGGAGGAGCCTCCAGACGGCGATGAGGGTCAGGGCTCCTGGGGGCCTGGGACGGGCTCGTGTCCGGGTTCAGGAGGAAAGTGAGCGTGTGCTGAGACTGACCTCTGGCAGCCCCGTGGCAGAGTCAAACTATGGGAGGGCACCGTGTCTCTGCACGAGCTGCCCATGAAGTGCTTTTGAAAAAGAAATGAAAAGTCGGAGAGTGGCGTCTCAGCAGCCTCGGGGCATTCTGCCCTGTCTCATAGGGTCCCCGAGTCCGCAGCCCCTAGATCGACTTCTGGTTTTTCCTTCTGAAGCCCATGGGACTACTGGCACGGGGTTTAAGCACTCGGGTGCCATCCCAAGCATTGGGGGTCCAGCCCACCTGGAAGGGACCTTCCTACACCCCCTTACAGGGAAAGACAGGCCTTCTGCTCCTGTGACCCCTGACGTCCCGGGAGACCCACCAGGGCAGCTCTGCCCTGTCCTGCAGGGCCGCCGTGAGTCCGCATCCCCTCGCTGGAAGTGGATTTGCTGTTGGTGTTGAGAGTCAGTTTCCCCAGTTTGGGAAGGGCGCCCACAAGGTCTGGGGAGGAAGCGCCTCAGTCCAGGAAGCCCTAGCGGCTTCGTCTTGCCTTACTCCCTGCAGTGGCTGGTGGTTTGGAACCGCGGACCTTACGGGGAGCAGCCAAGCGCCCGGCCCCTGCGCTGCCGGCAGAGCTCCTGCTTTGGCCTGAGCGAATGGATACAGAGAAGGAGCTGAATAGAAGGGGCCAAAGGCCGCTTGAGAAGAGAAGGTGAAACATCATCAGGAAGCCTGCAGAGAGCTAGAGCCAAAACCCCACGTGGAGCGCCAGGCGCCGCCGTTCACATGGAAACCACCCCGCGGCCCGCGCTGCCTCCCCCCCAGAGACCTTCCTCCCAAGCATCGGCGTGCTTGCTCGTCGGTGGACTGTGGACCGGCGCCGTCCCCCACGCAGTCTCTCAGGGTGGCAGTGCCCAAGGCGCGCCTCACAGAAGCCGTGGTATTTCCAATCCCGTGGTGTGCGTGTGGACGTGGACATGGAATTAGGGGGACGTAAGAGATGGGACACCTTTAAACCATGGCACTGACAAAGAACCCTGGACGTAGTCTGGACGCCAGAGGAACAGAGGCTTCCACCCGGGAGGAAGTCAAGTCAGAGGGCTCCTTAGAGGCGGGGACGGGGAGACTGTGTCACACGGACTGTGGACGTGTCCCTGGGAGAGACCAGTCCCTGGGGAAGGACGTCGTGCTTGGTCCAGTCGAGGGGCAGCAGCAGAGAGGAAGGCCCTGGACGTGATGCACGGACACGGGGCTGCAGCCATGGCTGAGACACAGGGACGATGGTGGGGATGGCGTAGGAGTGGACACTGTTTGGGAACTGACTGACTGGCACCAGACAACAGAGATCAGATGAAGGGAGACTTTAGGTCATCAATCTCTGGGTAGGAGGGAGTCCTGAAGGCCAGCCATCTCCCAGACACCCTTTGGCCTCACCTGTCCACTCATGGCAGAGCTTGTGGAGAGCAGGCCTGGTGTCCCGAGCCCACAGTGGGAAAGGGGCAGTGGAGCCCTGGTGGAGACAGGAAGTGCCGCCATCTTGGAGGAAGTGAGGCTCATCAAGCGGGATTCTCACCCTCGGTGCCCCTTCCAGGCTGTGCGCAGTCACCGCCAGGGTCCACCAGCTCACAGACACCCAAGGAGAGTGTGTTGGGCAGGGTTCTCTAGAGAAACAAAACTAGGACACTTAGGATTAGATAGATAGATGATAGATACATAGATAGATAGATAGATGATAGGTAGATGATAGATACATAGATAGATAGATGATAGATAGATAGATAGATAGATAGATAGATAGATAGATAGATAGATAGATAGATGATAGATAGACAGATGATAGATGATAGATAGATGTGTAAATCGATAGATAGATATGTAGATAGATAGATAGATATGTAGATAGATAGATAGATGATAGATTGATTGATTGATTGATTTATAAAGCACAAAGGAATGTAACAGCTGATTAGTCCACGCAGCAGGACAGAGGGCTCAGCTCAACTCACTTCAGTGGACCAGGTAGGTCCAGGAAGCAGACAGCGGAGTCCTCCCTGGTGCAGGGCGAGCAGAGTTGCCCACAGACAGCAGGCGGGTCAGCAGCAGGCAGCAGCTCAGGAGCTGAGAGAAGCAGCCCGGATCTGAGGTCAAACTCCCGCAATGCGAGGCGACAGGACCCGCCGGCCCCCCGGCTCGGGCATGTGCACCGGCAGCAGCCAGCAGCGTGGAGAAGCAGGTCTGGAAGGGGCTCCGGCTCCAGGGTATGTGCATGGGCCGGCCGTCCCGCAGGCGGTGCAGCTCACAGGCCGAGGCAGGGACCCGCTGAAGCAGCCGCTCATTCTGTCACAGAGAGCAAGGGAGACAGGGGGGGGGGGGGGGGGGCTTGCCGAGCCATCGATCTCTGTCCTCCAATCAAACTGGGACCTGAAGAACCCCACATGTTCCTATTGCCAGGTTGGCCAATAAACCTCCCTGTCACAGAGACGGAAGCAGGCACCCCAGGCCAGCGGCACGTTTTCTTCAGGAAGAGCAGACGTGTCCGGGATGTTGTCATGTGCGCGGGGCAGCCGTGTCCCACTTTCCATGCCACCAGCCACAGCGGGGCAGGGGCAGAGACTCAGAGAGGGCGACGGGGCTGCCCACGGTGTGTCACCCTCTCCCTTGCTGGCGTCCCGGCCTGGGGAGTGCCCTTGGCTGACAGACTAGTTCTCTCCAACGTGTTGTTCGAGTGATGGGGCCCCTGTGATCGATGTGGGTGGACAAGACACCCTGTGAATGGAAGATAGATGGGCCCACCAGCTGTGCACCCTATGACCCGCCTGACACCTGTGGGGAGGGGGGTCCTTGGGGACCCCATGCTGCTGCTGCCACAAGACTGAAAGAAATGGGAACTTTAAAGGGATTCAGAAATACAGCGCAAGGGTACGGCTCTGGGAAGCAAAGTGAGCTTGTTTGGGAATGAAGGGGGCCGGCGTGCGTACAGGGTGCGGTGGGCAGGGCGGGGGTGGCCGGGGAGGGCGCACTGTATGTGCATCTGAAGAGGCTAGCCTGGGACAGAGAACGTTCACCACCACCAACTCCTGCTTCCCACCCGTCCTCCTCCCCCCCAACCCCGCCTGCTCCTCCCGGTGTTCCTCCCTCCTCCTCGCCCCTCCTCTCCCTTCCTCCTTTCCCTCCTCCCCTCCTGGTTCCCGCCTCCTTCCCTGCCTCACCAGCCAGCGGACACACCCTGTGGACACACATGGGGGCCTGGGAGAGGGAGCCAACATCCCCTGCACCCCCAGACAGCAGACAGGCAGACCGTGGGTAGTGTTGCCTGCACCAGCGGGTGCCATGCTGAGGGAGGAGGGACGGAGACTGAGGAGGCAGGAGGCGGGTGTGGGAGAGCTCAGCGGGCCCCCTGGGCACCCCCTGTGTCTGCCTGGGTGGGGCTGTGTCCTCAGCGCTGATCCGCCAACACACCCCTCGCTCACTCGCTCACTCACTCACACAGGTGTGCCCATGATGGGATGGCGGGCAGCCCTGAGCTGCCCCAGGAGGCCAGGGTGTGAGAGGGATGGGTAGTGGACACAGGACGCCAGGAGCCAGTGGGTAAGCTGACCGAGGGGCAGGCAGGCAGCACTCGGGAAGAAGCAGGGACAGGAGGGCTGCAGCCACGAGGCACCTTGTAGCCAATGACATAGGACGAGGGAGCCCACTCCCGTACAAGTTCAGGACGCCCACCTGGATTACAGTTCCCTTTTATGTTACCAAAAAGCCAGACCCCTGCCCTCGAGTGGACGCCGACTCACAGCGACCCTGCAGGACAGAGCGGAGCTGTCCCTGGGGGTCTCCCAGGCGGTCAGTCTGCACGGGAGCAGACGGGCTGGTCTCTCTCCCCCCTTGGGGTGGCTGGTGGGTTTGAACTGCTGACTGCAGGATGGATGGATGGATAGAGGGCTGGATAAATGGCAGAACAGTGGGTGAACTCTGATGCACAGCTGCCCTGCAGGGCAGGCGGAGCTGCCCCTGGGGGTTCAGAGTCTGTGCGTGTTTAGGGAGCCAACGGCCCTCTTTTTCCCTGGAGGATCTGAGCAGTTAGGGCTGTCGACCTTGCCAGAGGTCACTTTGAGGTCGGAACTGTGTCTGGCCCGGCCCTGGTGCTTCCAGTCGCCTCCTGTGCTGGGGAAGTTGGACACGGAGTCAGAATGACCAGACAAGAATTGGCCTGTGGTGCTGGGGAAGCCTACGGAGAGGACCGCTGCTGCCGGCCAAAGGACAAGGACGTCGTCTTAGAAGTGCAGCCAAAGTGCCCCCTAGAGGCGGGGATGGTGAGACTTGGACTCATGGACTGTGGACGCGTCGTCGGGAGAGGCTAGTCCCTGGGGAAGGACGTCGTGCTTGGGGAAGCGGAGGGGCAGTGACAGAGAGGAAGGCCCTGGACAAGATGGAGGGACACGGGGCTGCAGGTGTGGCTCAGGCAGGGGCACGATGGTGGGGGGCACAGCTCACTGGGCGGTGATGCTGGAGGAATCGCAGATCCAAGGAGAAGGGGGACGCCCCCCGCCCCCCAGCAGAACAAGCTGCGTGCAGGGGCGCTCACAGCCCAGCTCTGGCAGTGGGCTGCCGGCTGAGTGACCAGGAGCCCGAGGCGTGGGGCTTTCAGCTGCCAGCACCCTGAACCTCTGGGAGAGGGTGCAGCCCACGGGGAGGCGGGTCCTGAGCTGGCTCTTCAGAGGCAAAACACCAGAGCTTCTGGGACCCACAACCATTTGGCTAAGTCATCACGCTGCTCCTCATAACCCCCCACCCCCAAATCCCCAATGGGAGTTCTTTCTCCTGCAAAATCCGATCACTGCAAACTCGTGCAGTAGCAAGAAAAGCCAAACCCAAGGCCGCAGACGGGATGGAAAATGTGATTTGGATGTAAATGGGTTTCCAGAAAAGGGTCCGCAAATATCCGCCGTCATTTTCATATGGAAGAGAATCGACCCCCGCAATGGAGTGGATCGGAAGGTCAGACACAGCAGGCTCGCCCTCGCGGCTCCGTATTGATGGGGGGAGGAAATCGGTTTTAATGGACTTTCTCCCGGAAAATGCATCTTTAACAGAAAAAAAAGGAAATTAAGAAAGGGGATGTTTGTATAAGGCCGGGTGTGATGCATTTGTGTTCCAAAGTGGGGAGCCGCGTGGGGGCAGGGGCAGGGGGTCCAGTGTCCACGGGACTGGGGGCTGCGCACACCTGCCCCAGCTCTGCTGAGTCCACTCTGGCCGGGCTGCAGGGCCCAGCAGCAGGGCAAGCACAGCCTTCCTTGTGCTTCCTGAGTAAACTGTAGGAACTCCCTACCACTGAGTGGACGCCGACTCACGGATGGAGACCCTGCAGGGTCTCTGTGAGTCAGTATCCACTCGATGGCAGTGTGTTTATCTATCTATCTATCATCTATCTATCTATCTATCTACCTATCTATCTATCTATCACCTACCTATCCATTAGCTCCTGGGGAGAAAGACCAGACCGTCTGCTCCCGTGCAGACTGACCGCCTGGGAGACCCACAGGGGCAGCTCCACCCTGTCCTGCAGGGTCCCCGTGAGTCGGAGTCCACTCAATGGCAGTGTGTCATTCTATCTATCTATCTATCACCTACCCACCCATTAGCTCCCTGTATAAAGACCAGACTGTCTGCTCCCGTGCAGACTGACCGCCTGGGGGACCCCCGGGGGCAGCTCTGAATTGACTTGATGGCAGTGACTTCGGTTTGGAATTCAATGAACCAGAGACAAGTCTGTAACTGAGAGGCCCGCGGACCGCAGAGGCAGCTCCAAGCTGTCCCGTTGGGAATGAGCCCGTGCCCCCGCACCCTAGGTTCTCTGTTTCCCCCTCAAGGTCCCTAGAGGCTGAGTCCAGTGAGATGGACCGAGCACATGGCAGACGATCCCTGGGCTTTCTTTGCAGGTGTGCAGACCAGGATGGGGAGACCTTGTTTTAAATACTGTGGACGCGTCATCAGGAGAGACCTTTCCCTGGGGAAGGATGACACAGAGGACGGCCCTCGACGAGATGGACGGACATGGGGCTGCAGCCGTGGCTCAGGTGTAAGGTAGATGGTGGGGAGGGCGCAAGCCTGGGTGGTGTTTCCTCCTGTGGAGCACAGGGTCGCTGTGGGTCAGGACCGGCTTGATGACCCTGGACACCACCAACAAGGAACTGTGACTAAGACAGAGAGTGAAATTTGGTGTCCTGCCGACTTGCCAAAAAAAATCAAACAAACTCCACATGGTCAAGGGCTTGGTGCCAGGATCTCTGGAACCACCCTGCAGGAGCAGGGGCCTGGGGGATGGGAGATGGCCCGCCAGCTTCCTCACCCTACCCTCTGCCGCCCCACAGGCCACCCTGCTGCTCCCAGCACCCAGCATTGTGCATGTGGGGGGCGGGGTGAGCTTTCCTGGGCAGTCAGGCGGGCAGCCAGCTGCCTGCACCCACAGGTCTGGGAGCAGCTGTTAGCAAGGCGGCATTAGGCCTGCAATAGTCCCCCACGCGCCCCTGGGGCCCACCGGGCAGTGCCCACCTGCAGCCGAGCCTCCCATCTGCAGGGAGGGCTGGAGCGTTGTTTCTGGCATCTGAAGCAACAAGAAAACAAGCACAGTGCCCCCAAGATGACCACTCAGGGGCTGCAAGTGGGCGGTCAGCCTGGCCTGTGTCCTGGGTGCAGGGCCCGTCCTCCTCTCACTGTGGGAGTGATGGGTGCTGGGCAGTTCCTGGGGGGCAGGGGGTGAGTGCATGGAGATGGAGATCAGCACAGGGGCTGGACTGTCATGTGTGTGAATGAGTGGTTGTTTGGGCTATGGTCGTTTATTCTTCCGTTTATGAGTGTAGCAGTGTGTGTGAGTGTGCGTGTGTGTGCGTGTTAGTGTGTATGTATGTGTGAGTGTGCGTGTGTGTTGGGTTATCGTCATGAACTTCAATCTGTGAGTATGTGTGTGCGTGAGTATGTGCATGTGTGTGTGCGTGTGTGTGTGAGTGTGCATGTGAGTGTGTGTGTGTTGGGTTATCGTCATGAACTTCAATCTGTGGGTGTGAGTGTGTGTGTGTGTGCATGTGTGTGTGTGTTGGGTTATCGTCATGAACTTCAATGTGTGCGTGTGTGAGTGTGTGCGTGTGTGCGTGTGTGTGTGTGCGTGTGTGAGAGAGAGTGTGTGTGTGTGAGAGTGTGTGCATGTGTGTGCGTGAGTGTGTGCATGTGCGTGTGAGTGTGTGTGCATGTGAGTGTGCATCGGTACCCAACCCAACTCCCTGCCGCACAGTGGATCTCACCTCTCAGGGACCCTGTAGCGCAGAGCGGGTCCCGTGACTGTAACCCTTAAGGTGAGTAGAAAACCTCCTTTTTCTCCCCAGAAGCTGCTGGTGGTTTCAAACTTCTGACCCTGTGGGTTCCTGAGTCCCTGGGTGGTCGCGGCCGCTCGGGACAGACTCACGGAGATGAGTTTGGGTTCACTCGTTAAGGGATAGAAAGTCTCTTACAGAGGCAGGTGGTTATGAACTTTGACCTCAAGGTTAGCAGGCCCAGCCGTAACCCCTACCCACCACGGCTCCGCATACACAGTCTATGGACACAGACACACACACGTGTGTGTGCGGACACACAGACCTGCCTATATCATATATAGACACACATGCATATATGTGCATGTGCACATGCAGACACACACGCCCATATCATATATAGACACGCATATGTGTGTGTCTACATACAGACACATGTGCCTATGTCATATATAGACACACGTGTGTGCGTGTGCACATATAGACACACATGCCTGTATCATATATAGACACACACTTGTGTGCACATATCGGCACACATGTGTGTCTATATCATAGCTATATAAGCACACGTATGTCTTTATATACATGTCTGTGAACACATAGTGATGTCATAGACACATGTGTGTGCATGTGCACACATACATGCACACATGTGGCGATCACATATATAAATGTGTAGGATGCACATGTGTATCTATACATACATGCACACACATGACTGTGTCACATGTAGATATATAGACAGATATGTACATGCACACATATGCATGCACACATGTGGCTATATCATATATAGACATGCACATACATGTGTCCATATATACACACATACATGCACCATATGGCTATATCATATAGAGATATATAGACACACAAGCATGTGTAAATATACACATACACACACGTGGCTATGTCATACACAGACATGCGTGTGTGTGTACATGTATACACACGTATACATGACTATGTCATAGAGAGAGCTATAGACACACACACATGTTTCTGTAGACTCATACATGCACACATGGGGCTACATCTGTCCCTATCCACACTCAACTCCTAAGCAGGCTCATTGAAAGTGGAATTTCACATTCAGCACCCCTGCGCCTCCACCCGCCCCACCCCTAATTTTAATTTTTCTGCTGGTTTGGGATTTGCTCCTGTTAATGTGCTGGCTCTGGGTTCTAACAAAGGGCTCCAGGGCTCAGCTCAGGCCCGTGGGCTTCCGGCGACGCTGGGCTGTGGTGGACGGGGTCCCACAGCCCCCAGCACGGACACGGTGGACGAGAGTGCGAGCTCTGGACGAAGACCTCCAACCCCACCCGGCTGCCGAAAGAGAACCGGCCGGGGTCCAGGTGGGCGGGGTCCAGGTGAGGGGGAAGGGGGAGGTCCAGGTGAGGTGGGGGGGTTCCAGGTGGGCAGGGTACAGGTGAGGGGAAGGGGGAGGTCCAGGTGAGGTGGGGGGGTCTAGGTGGGCGGGGTCCACATGAGGGGGAAGGGGGAGGTCCAGGTGAGGTGGGGGGGTCCAGGTGGGTGGGGTCCAGGTGAGGGGGAAGGGGGAGGTCCAGGTGAGGGAGGGGGGTGTTGGTCCAGGTGGGCGGGGGCAGCCTGGCCCTGGAGAATGGATGCGCGCAGGGACGGAGCAAAGAGCCCGAGGGCGCCTGGCTGGCTGATGGCGGGTCCCTGAACCCTGCCAGGAGGGGGGAAAGAGGGGAGCTTCCCTGCCCCCTCCAACACACACACACACACGCACACATGCATGCACACCCACACACGTACATTCACATGCACACGCACAGACGCGCATCCCGCCGCTGATCTCTGCAGTGGGGTGCACACCAGGACCCCAGCAACTAAGAGGCTTACGTGACATCCAATGACCCCCATCCCAGCCCGAAGCCCCTCCATGGGGGCCCTGGACCCCGGCCAACATAGGGCTCTGTGCACGACAAAGGAGCCCGGCCTGTGCATTGTGCTTGCCCCGGGGTAGGACTCCCTGCCCCCCCACGTCCAGCCGATGCCCCGCCCCTGGCATTTCTAAATGTCACGAGGTGTCACGTCAATTATTCAAATCTCTACACGGAGTCCACCCCCCCCCCCGCGCCCCACTTCCCTGCCCTCGAGGGCCCCCCTCCCCCACCCGCCCCCCACTGCCCTGCCCACTCGGTCTTTCCCGCCATTGGGGTTGCCGTCCTGCCCACGAGGGGGGGGAGCGTGGGGGCGGGGAGTGGCAAACAGCCTACAGGCTACGCAGACACCCTGCTTCACCGCCCCCCAGGCGCCCTGCGCCATGTGCCCGCGGGTAGGTGGGTGGGTGGGTGGGTGGTGGGCACTCTCCATGAGGCGGTGGCGGGCCGGCTGGGGAGTGGGGGGGCTGTTACAGCTTGGGGGAGGGGGAAGTTGTTAGGTAGCTGGCTTAGGGACAGGGGGTATTGCCCCCCCCATGCCTGCGAGGGCCCCCATAGAAGAGACTGGAAAGAAATCAGGTTCAGACCACTGAATGCCGAGGAGGACCCCAAACTGAGCAAGCACAGACACAGCCGGAGGTTTGAAATGTCCTGCGGTGGGCCATGACGCCCCTCTCTCACCCTGTCCCTGGTCAGAGGCTGGTGCACCCCCAGGGTCCCCCTCCCCTGCAGGCCTCCTCTTGGCCCACAGCCTCTGGGCTGCATGCTCTTAGCCTGTAGGGTTCTTGGGCATCTGACCCCCCGGGGGAGGCCCCCCAGTTCCGCACATGTGGGTGCTCTCTCCCACGTGGCTTCACACACTCTCCAGAAATCCCAAGCCCCCTTTTGAGACAGAAACCCCTGAAACGTGCCCCGTCCTTCACAAAACCCCACCTGCATCACCAAACTGGGCTCCCGTGGGAATTCTCAGCGGGAGAAGCCGGGAACGGAGGTGTGACCCGCTCCAGGAGCCCAAGGGACTGGTGTGTGCTCATTAGAGACTGGGTGTCCCCGTCCCCCGCGCCCCGCCGGGCAGGAGAGACCTGCTCCACACAATGGTCACCAGATCCGTCTCGTTAAACATTTCTGCTCATTTACATCCTCCTGACTAGAGGGAGACTCTATGTGAGTGGGTGTGATTTGTATATAAAACACATCTATCTTTCCATTTTATCTATTTTGAAAGTCAGCCCAGCTTCGCGGAAGAGTCAAATCATTAAAAAAAAAAAATACATCCGATGCCATGGCTGTATGGAGCTGTAAGAGCCCCCAATAAAATGACCTTTAAAAAAATGATCTTAAAAAAATTTTTAAGCAAGAAAATAAAATCAATCAAACCTTCCTTTTCCACCCGGGGGGCCTGCCAGCCCCCACCCCCAATCCCAGGGAAAATCCCAGGTCAAATCTGAGGCCCCCTGTCCCGCCCTTGGGGGGTGCATCCCTGGGAGGTGCCCCTCCCTCGCCCAGCGAGTGACAAGCTGGTTTCAGGGAAAGGGGGAACTTCATGGACTGACCGCCAGGGTCGGAGCAAGGTGCCTCCCAGAACGTGCTGGAGAGAGATGCTAGCAGACCGGTGTCCCAGGTCAGTCCACAGGGGCAGGTGCTTCCGCACGCGGACAGACGTCAGACAGAGGGACAGACGGTGTGGCAGCAACCAAGGGCTCAGACTTAGCAACGATGGGAAGGAGGGCGCAGGAGCGGGCACATTTCCCTCTTCTGTCCGTCAGGGCGCTGAGTCAGACCCAGCTTGAGAGCACCTCCCAGACTGGCCGCCGGGGCTCCTGGATCACCACCACGGATTCGATTCCGACTCGCAGGGCAGTGGAGCTGCTCCTGCGGGGTTCTGCGATCGTCCCTCCTCCTGGGAGCACGCAGTCTCATCTTTCTCCCTGGAATCAGCTCGCAGGTTTGGACTGGTCAACCTGTGGGTTAGCCATCCGACGGTCACTCACGGAGCTCCCAAGATCCCTCCCAGTGGGCCATAAACCCAAGCCCAGACCCTCGACCGCGTCGATGTCCCTCACAGAGACCACGTAGGACTGAGAGAGGTGCCTCCTCAGGCCCCGAGACCGCCTGTCCCAAGGGAGCAGACAGCCTCTTCTTTCTGCCAAAGAGCCCCATGCGGATTCAAACCGCTCACCTGTCTGTGAGCAGCCCCAAAGCCCACAGGCCATCTCACACTCACTGCCGTCGAGTGGATGCCGACTCACAGTGAGCAACTCGTAGGACAGGCCAGAGCTGCCCCTGCGGGTCTCTGAGACTGTCAGTCTTTGTGGGAGTATAAAGCCTCCTCTTTCTCCCAAGGAGCACCTGGTGGGCTTGAACTGCTGAACTTGGGGTAGAAAGCTGAGGCCGTCTGCTCCCGTGCAGACTGACAGCCTGGGAGATCCACAGGGGCAGCTCTGCCCTGTCCTGCAGGGTCCCCGTGAGTCGGCATCCACTCTATGGCAATGTATGTATATGTCTGTCTATCTATCTATCTATCTATCTACATATCTACATATCTCTGTCCATTAGTTCCTTGGGAGAAAGACCAGACTGTCTGCTCCTGTGAAGACTGACAGCCTGGGAGACCCACAGGGGCAGCTCTGCCCTGTCCTGCAGGGTCTCTGTGAGTCGGTGTCCCCTGGAGGGCAGTGGGTGTGGACCTGGTTTGGCAGCTAGCTGTCAGCAAGGCTGGGGGTTCAAAGTCACCTGTGGAGAAAGCCAGGCAGCGCGGCGCCCTCCGTAGGGCCCTCATGAATCAGAATGGGCTTCATGGTGGTGGGTTTTGGGTTTGTGTCCAGCAAAGTGCTTGCCCCCCAAGCCAGAGGTCAGCATTTCAAATCTACCTGCTGCTCCAGCTGTGAGACCGACACCTGACCACCTGCTCCAGTGAAGATCTGAGCGCAGTGACATCGGTTCTGACCCAGATCAAGCCTGAGCCACCGGGGGGTGTGCTGGGGAGTCGACCCGGTGTGTCCCACCAACGTGAGCAAGAGCAGAGAGACGTGAAGGTGTCTTCCTACAGCTGAAAGCTCCTGCTCCTCCTCCCGCTGAGCCGCACAATCAGAGGCTGCTGGTTTTGTTGTGTTTTGTTTCCTGTGTGAAAAAAAGAGACTTTTATAATGTGGGAAAAAGAGACACTTTATCATAAACCAAACGCAGCCACTGAGTGGATATAGATGATAGATAGATAGATGATAGATATGTAGATAGATAGATAGATAGATAGATAGGCAGACAGACAGACAGACACACTGCCATCGAGTGGACGCAGGAGACTCACAGCGCCCCCTGTGGGTTTCTGAGATGGAAACTCTCTAAGGGACTAGAAAGCCCAGTCTTTCTCCCAAGGAGCTGCGGGTGGTTTTGATCTGCTGACCATGCGGGTCGCAGCTCAACACATAACCACTGCACTGCCAGGACTCCCACTGGGCCAGAGGGTCCCATTACCCAGTCATTCACTGAAGACAGAACCCACTGTGGTCAGGGACCCCACCCACAGAGACCCACCCACAGGAATCCACCCACAGGGGCCCGCCCACAGGGACCCAACCACAGGGATGCACCCACAGGAAGCCACTCACAAGGACCCACCCACAGGGACCCACCCACAGGGGCTCACCCACAAGGACCCACCCACAGGAATCCACCCACAGGGGCCCACCCACAGGAATTCACCCACAGGGAATCCACCCACAGGGACCCACCCACAGGGGCTCACCCACAAGGACCCACCCACAGGAATCCACCCACAGGGACCCACCCACAGGGACCCACCCACAGGGAATCCACCCACAGGGACCCACCCACAAGGACCCACCCACAGGGAATCCACCCACAGGGAATCCACCCACAGGAATCCACCCACAGGGATGCACCCACAGGGACGAACCCACAGGGACCCACCCACAGGGACCCACCCACAGGGACCCACCCTCAGGGGCCCACCCACAGGGACCCACCCACAGGGAATCCACCCACAGGGACCCACCCACAAGGACCCACCCACAGGGAATCCACCCACAGGGAATCCACCCACAGGGAATCCACCCACAGGAATCCACCCACAGGGATGCACCCACAGGGACGAACCCACAGGGACCCACCCACAGGGACCCACCCACAGGGACCCACCCTCAGGGGCCCACCCACAGGGACCCCACCCACAGGGGCCCACCCACAGGGACCCCACCCACAGGGACCCACCCACAGGGATGCACCCACAGGGACCCACCCACAGGGACCCCACCCACAGGGACCCACCCACAGGGATGCACCCACAGGGACGCACCCACAGGGACCCACCCACAGGAGCCCACCCACAGGGACGCACCCACAGGGACCCACCCACAGGGATGCACCCACAGGGACGCACCCACAGGGACCCACCCACAGGAGCCCACCCACAGGGACGCACCCACAGGGACCCACCCACAGGGGCCCACCCACAAGGCTCCCAGAAAGTCCGGCCCAGTCCATACAGGAAGAAGTAACCAGTGAGGGGAGGGAGTGGAGGGATGGAAACAAGGAGGACACCGCTGTGGGGGACAGTGGAGCTCCCCCGCATGTGGCCCCCAAGACTGTGAAGCAGCCAGGCAGACGGGTGTACATCGATGTCCACCGCAAGCTGTTCACTCAGCCGATGGTGGACAGACGCAGCATGGTCCATCCACAGTGTCACTCAGTCACGGAAACCACACAGGTGTCCATCACAGGTGACAGGTCGACACGCGGCATGGTCCGTCCATGAAGTGTTATCATGCGCTGCAGGTAACCTGGAGTTGGTTCTGACCAGCGACCTCATACGCAACAAAACAAAGCACTGATCCCCCCTGTGTCTGAGCCCAGGGCTGCAGCCCCGTGTCCGTCCATCTCCTGGAGGGCCTTCCTCTGTGTCGCTGCCCCTCCGCTTGTCCTTCTCCAGGGATGGGTCTCTCCTGACCACACGTCCACCGTGCGTGTGACAAGGTCTCACCATCCATGCTTCTGAGCAGAGCTGTCGGGACGTCCTGCCACCCAGATGTGTTTGTCCTTCCCAGGGTCCCGGGCGCTTCCCATGGTATTCTCTGCCGGCACCAGAACCCCCTTTGGCCTCCTGTGGATCAGGGTCCAGCATGGACTCAGAAGGAAGGAGTCCTGTGCCTGGGGGTGGAGCGGGGCAATCTAGTGTCGCAGGTGATGAGGGACTGAGAAGAGCTGACTGGGCAAGAAAGAGCCAGTGAGCTGCCAGCAGGGCAGCTGTCCTCCACAGGGTCTGACCAAGGAGAAGGATGGGCCTGTCAGGCCTCACGAGCTGGTTGTGAGATGGCAGCTCTTTTCCACCAGGCACCATCACCCAAGAGGAGCCGTATGCCAGCAGACTGCCCCAGGGCTTCCAAGATCACCTTGCAGCTTGCCAAGTGGACCCTGACTTTTGTGTCACTGGCCTCCAGACCACCGGCCACTCACCCGGGAGCCCGGCAGCCGCACACCATGCTGCGAGAGGACAGAGGTGAGCCCGCTCTCTCAGAAAATGCATTTTGCCACCCAGGGTGCTAGCCAACCACCAACCTGGGAGTCTCAGGGATGGGGGTGGGGTGGGGAGGGAGGGGCCAGACATGAGGGGGAGGGGCAGGAGCTTTTCAATCAGCCTTTACCCTGATGGCCACTACGGTGGGCATTAGCAATTGAATAGGACCCCTTCTTACTGTATATAGTTTTAATCTTTCATGTTCGACCCCTGCCAGATGGCTTATTATCATGAGGCCCAGTCTCCAAGCCCCTCGGACTTTCTGCAGGAGGATTTGTGGCCAAGATGACTGTAAAACATCATCAAGAAAACAGTAAAATAAAAAGAGGGGGAGGGGCGGGAGGGAAGGCGTCCTGCAGAAACAGCCTGAAAGTTAATTGTTTCTGCAGGATGACGCTCACTCGCTCCTGATTGTCCGTCCTGCTCCCTGCATCCGTGGGTTGGGGCCCTGGACGTTGCCACAGAGACGTATGGAAAGCATGCACTGACGGGAGAATCTGCCGGGCCGCTGCGTGCCAGCAAACGCCGCTAGGGTTCACGAAGCCCTGAGGTGCCCGACCTCTGCTCTTTCTTGGTAACATTGTTGCTGTTCTTGGACCTCCGCTCTTTCTTGGTAACATTGTTGCTGTTTTTGGTAGCACTGCGGCTGGTCTGTGTAGCACTGTTGCTCTTCTCAGTTACATTGTTGCTGCCTTTTGTAACACTGTTGCTGGTCTTGGTAACACTGCCGCTGGTCTGTGTGATGTTGCCACTGTTCTTTGTGATGTTGCTCCTGTCCTGAGGTGGCACCTTTGTCCTCTGCAGCCTGGCTTATCACAGACACCACCTCTACACCACCAGACCCTGACTTGCCAGTGGGTGCTAGGGCTTTGATCAAGCAGTGTGGCTCCCGGGCGTGGGCCTGCGGACACAGAGGTTAAAGCACTCCCCTTTCCAACAGAAAGGCCACAACCAGGAAGACCCGTTGGTTTGCTTCCACAAAGACTGAGAGCCTCAAAACTCCTGTGGGGCCCCTGCCCAAGTTGGAGTCAACTTCATGGGGTGGGCTTGGGGTTTTTTGTTTGTTGGTTGGTTGATTGGTGTAATCCTCTGTGTGTGTGTGTGTATACACACACACACACACACACACATTCCTGGAATTCCTTGCTCATCAAATAGTTGCCAGAACCCCCCAGGTGGGCCAGAGGGATGTGTGTTGGCTGCTTACTGCTAGGTCAGCAGTTGGAACCCACCATTCCTTCCAAGGGAGGAAGAGGAGGCTGTGTGCTCCCATCCAGAGCCACTGCCTTGTCCCACCCTGTCCTGCCGGGTCGCTGTGAGCCACAATCCACCCAGTGGCAGGGGTTGCTGCTGGATCTGTGTGGAAAAGCTTCAGTGGCAGCGTGTGCGTAGCTGCCAGCTTGACTGAAGGAGACAGCTGGGCCTTTCTCTCTGTCACCTGCACTGTCCTGTCACCTGCTTCCCTGAGGAATATCCTCTAGGGCCCCCTTGCGCACCCACAAATAAATGGCTGGCATTCTCTCACACTCCTTGGAAGATGCTGTGAATTTTGAGAGGCCCCCGGCATTCCTGAAAATAGCCTTCACTGGGCTGCAGTGCAGGGAAGTCTTCTCAGCTGTGACGCCCAGCAGGGGCCCCTCTGCCTGAATGTGTCGCCCATACAAGGAGATGTATCCCAAGAGATGACTCACACACTGTGTGCGCCTAGCGGACTAGAGACACGGATTCATAGACCCTCATGTGTGTTTCAGAAAGAGCTTTCTATCCAAGAGCAATTAAACATTGAGAAAACAGCCCAGCCCAGATCAAGTCCATCAGTCAATATTAGCCCATAGGTCCGATACCAACCTATAAATTCCTCTTCAGGCCCACGCAGCACCTGCCATGATGTTGAGTGCAGGAGGATCTCAGGCTGATGGGAGAAGGCCTTGTGGGTCCTGTGGTGGCAGGGAAGGGTCTCACGTGGCTCTTCCAGCTCTCTGAGGGTCTCCACATGGCTCCCCCAGCTCTCTGAGGGTCTCACGTGGCTGCTCCAGCTCTCTGAGGGTCTCTACGTGGCTCCCCCAGCTCTCTGAGGGTCTCCACATGGCTCCCCCAGCTCTCTGAGGGTCTCACGTGGCTCTTCCAGCTCTCTGAGAGTCTCCGCGTGGCTCCTCCAGCTCTCTGAGGGTCTCTATGTGGCTCCCCCAGCTCTCTGAGGGTCTCCACGTGGCTCCCCCAGCTCTCTGATGGTCTCCACGTGGCTCCTCCAGCTCTCTGAGGGTCTCTGCGTGGCTCCTCCAGCTCTCTGATGGTCTCCACGTGGCTGCTCCAGCTCTCTGAGAGTCTCTGCGTGGCTCCTCCAGCTCTCTGATGGTCTCCACGTGGCTCCTCCAGCTCTCTGAGGGTCTCTACGTGGCTCCTCCAGCTCTCTGAGGGTCTCACGTGGCTCCTCCAGCTCTCTGAGAGTCTCCGCGTGGCTCCCCCAGCTCTCTGATGGTCTCCACGTGGCTCCTCCAGCTCTCTGAGGGTCTCCACAGCAGGAAAGGGAAGGCAGAGAGACTGTCTGGCTTCCAGTGAGCTGTTTACTTCCTTCACGCCTCCAAATGAGATCCCCAAGGTGTGACAGGATTGACAGCCTGGAGGTGAAACCAGGTGATATCATGACCACACGCAGTTCTAGAAATGAGGCAGGTCCAGCCTGGGTTGAGTGTGTTTCCACCGGACGTGTGGACGATGAAGAGCAGGGGGCACAGGCTGGAGGAGGAGGACAATGAGGAGGAGGAGGAAGCAGGAGGAAGAGGAGCAGGAGGAGGAAAAGGGAAGAGAAGCAGGAGGAAGAGGAGCAGGAGGAGGAGGAGGAGGAGCAGGAGGGGAGGAGGAAGCAGGGGCACAGGCTGGTGGCAGCAGAGGTGAGTGAATGTGCCCTGGATTGTCTGGTAGCAGCTCCTGACTGGCAGGTGACTCTAGGCAGACTCATAGTCTTGCAGGACCTCACAGTCTCTAGCCCCTCCCCCAGCCCTCCCCCCCCCCCCCCCGCCTAGTATGTCACCTTTATGAGGCTGACTGCCTCTGCCTTGTACCACTGGGGGCTGGTGGGTCAGAGCTGTCACCTCCGGGGAGAGTGTCTGAGTTTCCCGCTGCCGCCCTCGAGCACCTTCCTGTCGTGTGGCTGCTGCCACGGGCTGTGGACCCAACACTGGGCACAGGGAAACGCCACCCATCCTGCGCCCTGCCTGCAATGGGTGTGAAGTGGGAACCAAGGTACAGCCACCACCGCGTGGAGGGCCTTCCTCTCTCTCTCGATTGCGTCCCCAAGGTGCTGTGTCTGGGTGAGCAGCACTGGGACACACAGGGCAGACCCTGTGGGAAGTCAGCCTCCTGCACCACTTCTGCAGATGCCCTGCGTCCTGCAATCTCCAAACCTGCTCAAAGCAGTCCAGCAGTGGCCACCGCCGTCCTCCTCTGAGGCCCCACACTCATTTCACAGGGACCACGTGGACCACCCAGGGAGCTGGACCCACGCAGGACTGCACAGCTCATTGAGAGCAGTGCAAATCCACTGTCCACGCCGGAGAAGAAGAAAGACCAGACCGTCTGCTCCTGTAAAGACTGAGCCTGGGAGACGCACAGGGGCAGCTCTGCCCCGTGCTGCAGGTCGCTGTGAGTCAGACTCAGCTCCGTGGTGGGAAATTGGTTTTGTTTCTCACTGCAGTCAGACTGTGAAACAGATTGTTGTGGTTGGTTGGAACCCACCTGGGGCTCCGAGGGAGGAAGCAGCAGGTGAGAGCCAGGTGCACACCAGAGGTGTGTCCACCACCCCTCAGAGCCGCAGGGGAGGGAGGGGGTTGAGCCCTGGACCTGGCCTCTCAAACCTCCACCATAAAGTGGCCCCCAGCTTTGTTGGGGGGAAGGATGGGCGTTTGCAGGCCGCCGTGCAAACCACGAGCCCTCCTTCCTCCACTGCTCGGCCTCCTGGTTCCCTCGCCGTGCTGGGTTCCGGCTGCCACATGTGTGTGCGTGTCTGTGTGATGGTGTGCACATATATCTATCACTGTGTGACTGCCTGTGTGTGCCTATGTATGTGCATGTGTGTGCATGTCTGTGTGTATGTGTATGCCAATGTGTGAGTGTGTCTGTGTGTACATGTGTGTCGATGTGTGACTGTGTGTGTATGTGTTTGTGTGTGTGTGTGTTTAAGTATATTCCTGTGCATGGACGCCACTTACAGTGACTCTGCAGGACAGGGCAGAGCTGCCCCTGTGCACAGGAGCAGACAGTCTGGTCTTTCTCTCGAGGAGCTAATGGATAGAGAGATATGCAGATGGATAGATAGATAAACACACTGCCACCAAGGGGACGTTGACTCACAGCGACCCTGCAGGACAGGGTGGAGCTGCCCCTGTGGGTCTCCCAGGCTGTCAGTCTGCACGGGAGCAGACAGTCTGGTCTTTCTCTCGAGGAGCTAATGGATAGAGAGATATGTAGATGGATAGATAGATAGATAGATAGATAGATAGATAGATATGTAGATATGTAGATAGATAGATAAACACACTGCCACCAAGGGGACCTCGACTCACAGAGACCCTGCAGGACAGGGCGGAGCTGCCCCTGTGGGTCTCCCAAGCTGTCTGTCTTCCCGGGAGCAGACAGCCTCCTCTTCCTCCCTGGGAGCGGCTGGAGGGTGTGAACCACTGACCTTGAGTTGAGCAGCCCAGAGATCACTCACTGGGCCTCCAGGGCTCATGGCGCTGGTGGGTCTAACTCTGCACTTTGAACAGCGGGTGACAAAGTCCAGAGATGCCTCATGGCCTCTTCCTCCCCGAGGCACCAGATCCTGGGCTGAACCTGTCACAGCCGACCCTCGCACACTCCCCCACCTGAGCTGTGTGTCTGTATGTCTGCGTGTCTGCCTTCTTTCCCCCTGAGTCACTGCCCTGTCCACTTGACGGTTTGGTCCAGACACTGCCTGCCTCCCGGCCCTGCAGGGCCTGTTCTCTTGTCGTGACTCTGGGGAGAGGTGGAGGGGGGACATGGAGGGAGGCGGCTCTTCTCTTTGCCTCCCTACCCCCCTCCCAGGAGTCCAGGCTCCCAGTCCTAATTGTCCCTGAGTGACTTGGTCACCCGCTGGGCTCTGCACCCCTATGTCCCGCTCAGGGTCAGGGGTCGCCTGCTAACACTGCGTTGCTGGACTCCCTGGGGGGCTGCCGCTGCCCGCCGAGAGCCCATCTCTAATGACAGTGGCCCGGCCTGCGCTCCCGGCCCCAGTGGGCTTCCACGGCTGACGGATGGGCTCACTAATGACAGGAGGATGGTCAGGGGGTCTCGTGGGCGGCCAGGGAGGGGTGCAGTGCTGCAGTCATTTCTCGCAGGCCTGTGGCTGCCCACACATGCCCATGCCTGAGGGCAGGAGTCTGCCTGCTGTTTGCCCTCACCCTCACGCTCCGTCCTGACCCCCCTCTGCACCCCAGCAGAACAGACTCCCTCCTGGGACTGGCTGTCCATGGGGCCCTCGTCAGCAATTTCAGCCCAAAGCCAATAAAGGCAGCCGTTGAGTGAAAGATGCCTGGGTGACCATCCCAAGGTACAGCAGCTGCCCCACAGGACACGAGGGCAGGGGTCTCTTTCCACTGCTAGCTGTCGGCCAGACAGCTGCCCACGGGCACTCGAGACTCACCAGGGAGATGGAGCCCTGGATGCATAACCACGCATATGCACACGCATGCACACATGGACACACACATGCACACACTGACACTCATGCACACTGACACACGCCGACACACATGCACACACCAACACACATGCACACGCCAACACACGCATGCACACACTGACACATGCATGCACACACATGCACACACCGGCACACGCATGCACACAACGACACACACATGCACACACCGACACATGCATGCACACACTGACACACACATGCACACACCGGCACACGCTGGCACACCGACACTTGCATACGCACACACTGACACACATATGCACACACGCACACACTGACACACGCATGCACACACTGACACACACATGCACACACACTGACACGCGCACACCCGCATTCACTGTCATGGAGACCATGCTGACCCGCGGCCACCCTGCAGGACAGGGCAGAGCTGCCCCGGGGGTCCCCAAAACAGACTCTTTACAGGAGTTGCTGGCTGACTCTCTCTCTCTGAGCAGCGGCTGGTTCTGAAGGGCAGGTCATAGCCTGAGACCCCAGGGCAAGAGGCAGCAAAACCCAAATGAGGATGACATCAAACCGATGGTGGAAACCAACTGAGCTCCAGGCAGAAGAACACTTTCAAATGCGGGCACCGTTTCGGCCTGGGGAGGGGAGGGCGGGAGTGGGGTGGGGGTGAAATTATTCCCAAGGGAAATCATTTCTCACAGATCCTGGACCTGCCATCAGGAGAGACCAGGCCCTGGGGAAGGAGTCGTGCTTGGTGAAGCGGGCGGCAGCGACAGAGGAAGCCCCTTGAGATGGACGGACACGGGGCTGCAGCCGTGGCTCAGGCACGGGGACGGTGGTGGGGACGGCGCTGAACCGGGCGGGGCTCTGTTCTGTTGAGCTCCACCTGTCTGGGAGCAGAACCCCAGGTCTGCCGACCAGGGTGGCTTCAAACCAACCACCCTCCAGTGAGAGCCAGACCCCTAGCCCTGGGGCCCAGCTCTCCCTCAGTCCCTAGTGGAAAGCAGGGGAAGCGGGGGGCCTCTTCCGCACATAACAAGAGGCCTGTCCCGGCAGTCTCTTCCTGATGGGCCCTCCGACCAGCCCCCGCCCCACCCCCGCCCCCCTGGGGACGCCTTCTGTGGTGCTTCTCCGATGTGATCACATTACAACAAGTGGTCTATGATTGATAACCTAATATCCCGGCCCTCAGAACCACGCCGGCCCAGGAAGTATATTAATTATTCAGTGCGGCCCGCTAATTCGAGAATCGATGCGGGGGTGGGGGAAAGGTGAGGTTCCTGACAGGTCCCCGCAGAGGTGCAGCGACATCATAAGGAGGAATTAGAGACAAGCCCAGCTGACATCTCTGCGTAATAAAATCTATTTATCGACCTGTCAGAGCAGGGAGCACGCCTGTTTTTCTGGCCTTCATTCTCTTCTTCGTATTCTCCCCTGGTTGTTGCTTTTAAAAGCGGTGATTGAATATATTTTTCTATCCCTGTTGGTTTTTTCCCCCCTGAATACAAAGTGACTCGTGTGTGGAGAAGGCAGTGGCTACGAGATGCAGGATGGGTCCTGAGAGCGGCATGTGTGGATGTTCCAAAACCACACCCACTGCCCTCGAGTGGACGCCGGCTCACGGGGACCCTGCAGGACAGGGCGGAGCTGCCCCTGGGGGTCTCCCAGGCGGTCAGTCTGCACGGGAGCAGACGGTCTGGTCTCTCTCCCCAGGAGCTAATGGGTAGAGAGATATGTAGATAGATAGATAGATAGATAGATAGATAGATAGATAGATAGATAGATAGATAGATAGATAGATAGATAGATAGATAGACAGGGCTGTCGCTCTTCACGGGAGCAGATGGTGGGTTTGAACCCCTGACCTTGTGGGGAGCAGCCCAGCACCCACTGCACTGCGCCACCAGGATCCTGGATGTCACCCAGACGTTCTCGAAGAAGCAAACGTCTGCATAAAGCAATTCACGCACATGCTGCTGGTTCCCGGCACACCTGGAGCCTGTGGTCACACTGCTCCGCTGTCCTCTAAAGCCAGCGCTGGTGGTGCATTGCTGAAGCCCTTGGCCGCTGACGCAAGGTTGGCAGTTCAAGTCCACCAGCCGCTCCTCTGGAGAAAGACCAGACCATCTGCTCCCGTGCAGACCGACAGCCTGGGAGACCCACAGGGGCAGCTCCGCCCTGTCCTGCAGGGTCCCCGTGAGCCGGCGTCCTCTTGCTGGTGGTGAGTTTGCTCTATTTTCTTATAGTATCTACTTTTAATCATATAAACTGTCACTATATAAATGGTGAATGAAAACGTATTAAAACAATTAGCAGTTTGTTTTGAAGTCCCTGGTGGTTTAGTGGACTAGACACTGGCCTGCTCCCTGCAGGTCCAAGAAGGGAAACACCGCCCGGCCCTGCACCGTCCCCCGCATTGTCCCTGTGTCTCAGTCACGGCTGCAGCCCCGTGTCCGTCCATCTCGTCCAGGGCCGTCCCCTCTGTCGCTGCCCCTCCGCTTCCCCAAGCACGACGTCCTTCCCCAGGGATTGGCCTCTCCCGAGGACGCGTCCACAATCCCTGAGCAAAGGAAGGGGCATTCTGGCCGTACGTCTTCCAGGACAGGCGAGTCTGTCCTCCTGGGGCCCATGGTGCTTTGGGGCAGCCGCACAGGGGAACTGTCCACATTGTGGGGAAAGTGACTGGGAGGCCACATGGCCGGACACTCCATGGGATGGCCACACATGGGGGCCGCACACACCCGGGATCCACGCACGATGGGGGGCACACTGCCCCATAGGCACCATCAAAGAGGTGGTGTCCGTGGGGTCTTCGTGCCTGAGGTCAGCCGGCCTGGGGCCCCACAGACCGGAGGCCGAGAGCACCGCTCCCCTTGAGGTGGACAGCGTCCTCCATCTGGGGCTCCCTGGGTGTGGCCTTGTGGACCATGTAGCCAGGCCCCTCTTCTCTGTCTCTTTGGGAGCTACAGCCTCCAACTCTGCAAATCTACGAGCTGAACTGATGGTGTTTCCAGAGCCTTCCCTTCCCCGGAGCAGGGGGCCTTGCCCGACAGGAGGGGTGTCCTGACCACAGAGGAGAAGGGACACAGAGGGGAGACAGCCCCGTGGAAACGAAGGCAGAGGCTGGAGAGATGTGGACACAAGTCCAGGGACCTGGGGCCCCCAGGGGCTGGGAGAGACCTTGAGGAAGGACCGTCCCCTGGAGCCTCCTGAGGAAGCCTGGCCCTGCCCACCCTGGGCCTCAGACTCCTGGCCTCCAGCGCTGGGAGACAGTTTTTGTTTGGTTTCACAATGAACAGTTTCATGGAGTCCCCTTCCAGCAGCCTCAGCCAGCCAATGTTGTCAGGCGCCTCTGAGTGGATTCTGACCGTGGTGACGCCGGGCCAGAGAGAGGGCCCGCAGGCTGCCAGCCTCGCAGCTGAGGCAGATGGCCAGGCTTCCTCCCAAGGGGCTGAGGGAAGGCTGGAGGGTGTAACCTTTAGACCAGCACTGGTGGCAAACGGCTTTCCCCACCCAGTGCCTCACCCTCTCACGATGCGTCGCACGGTGACTGCGCGCCTGCTCGGACACTGTCCACTGTGACGCACCCCCGCCCCCCCCCCCCGTAGACCAGGTGACCCTTTGTGATCAGGGGTGCCGCCAGACTCTGCCTGCAGGGCAGCACGGTCATTAGCCCGGGCCAGGGGTGAGAGCGGGATGGTGGAGATGGTGTTACTGGGTGTGGTCAGTCGGTTCGGGCGCACACTGGCCTTTCATGGAGCAGAATAGCCCAGGGGGAGGGGGTCCTCGGACACTGTCTCTAGGGGAGCAGGATGCCTGGTCTCTCTCCCCTCAGAGTCTCTGGGTGGTGTCGAACCTGCGACCCTTCTGGGAGCAGCTGAGCACTGACGAAGCCACGCACTGCCCCGGTGGATGCTGACTCAGCCCGTGGTCCGGCAGGGCTTCAGATGCTGCGGGTCTCGACCGGAGCTGACAGGACAAAGTCCTGCGGCCTCCGGATTACAAAGTGACGCGTGGTCTCAGGCTGAGAGCTGACAGGAAGCCTCATCTTTGAGTCTTGGAGCGATGGGTGGGTTTGACCCTCGGACCTTGTGGTTCGTCAGATTGCTACGTTCCTCTTGGTTGATTTCTGCGTGTGAAAAACTAGAACACACACCTGGGGTCCCAGTGTGGGACCTCAGGGACCCCGGGCTGTCCCTGCACCGGCGCAGGTCGCCAACCTGTGCCCCTCAGAGCCTGCGGTGGTCTGAACCCCTCACCTTTCCGTTTGGTGCCTAGTGAGCAAACTAGGACTCCCAGCACCATGCATCTTCTGGTCTGAATCTGAAGTCCAGTAGCCAGAACACAAGGCCCACTCCAGCCCCAGTGGCCCCTCTGGAGAGCTCCCGGGGGCCCACTCTCGTGGGAAACGGGGGCTCCGAAGCCCAACTTGAGCCCCCCGACAGCCTGGGATTTAATCCCTGACTGAGTCTTAATGTTTAACATGGAGCCTCTCAGCCGCCGTCCTGACACTGTCCTGGCTAGTTGACAGCTTCTCCGTGGGAGCTGGGCACCCAACCTGCTATCGAAACCACCTCATTCCAGACTGATCTCCCAAGGAAGCCGGCCAATGGCATCGGGGAGGGGGATGGACAGTGCTGACCGTGCAGGGCACTGACCGCTGCTGGAGGCAGACTGCCGGGGACTGGACCATGAGAAGGGGCACAGGGGTCCTCAGGAGGCGGCAGGTCTCCCTCGGAGATCAAAGACCCCCCATCCCACCTTGGTGACCAGGCAGCCTCGCTCCCACGGTGGCTTTTCACACTGGACCTCCGTGAGGCCACACACACACCCAGGGGCACCCAAGGCCATGGTCACAAGCCACACCACCCTGAGGGTCGTCAGGTCCGGCTGGCTCAGGGTGAGTCCAGGGACAGGGCACAGCCGCCCCAAGGGCTTCCTGGGTGCCCGTCTCTATGGCAGGAAACCGCTGGCCCTTCTCCCAAGGAACTGGGCTCTGGGTCCCAAGACCCAGCCCTTGGGCCAGCCAATGTGTGTGCGGGGGCTGAAGACACCACAGATTCACGCCCCGCACCGCGGAGCCTGGGGCCCAGGGTTGCAGGGCCAAGCCCCCTCAGGAGGCTCCAGAGGAGGCCCTTCCTCATGATCTCTCCCAGCTCTTGGGGGCCCCAGCCGTCCCTGGGCTTGTGTCCACATCTCTTCAGCCTCCGCCCCCATCTCCACGGGGTCGTCTCCCCTCTGTGTCCCTTCTCCTCTGTGGTCAGGACACCCCTCCTGTCGGGTGAAGGCTCCTGCCCCAGGGTGACCTCATGCTGAGTGAGTGACCTCTGCAAAGACACCAGTATGGGGTCCAGGGTAGGCCGGGCTCCCTCAGGAGGGAGGGTCAGCGAGTGAGCAGGGCCCGTGGCTGCCGCACTGGGTTGGGCAGGATCAGGACGGCAGGGGCGGCGGGGACAGCGCTGCCCAGGTGTGTTTTGCTGGGTTTGCACAGGGGCCTCCCTGGGTCGGAACAGATGGCAGAGCCACTGAGAATGACAGCACCCAGGAAGCAGCACCCGCTGGCCCCGCCCCGCCCCAGTGGGCGTCTCCTGGGTGTCGTGAGGAGGCCCCTCCGCCCTGGAACCCCCCTCCGCCCTGGAACGCTGGCTCTGTCTGGGTCCTGCCGCTTGTCAGAGGGGTTCGTGCCGGCCGCCGTGGGCGATGTGACGGCCACTCTGCTCTTGCATGAACACTCTGTGGGAAACACTCTCCCACACTCTGACACGCACGGCCTCCCCCCCTGCCCCCCGTCATACACATGCACATGCACACACACGCGCGCACACACATCGCACACACACACCCTCGTCCCATCCGCCCCGCAGCCCCAGAGCCCGGGAGGGAGGCTGTGTGGCGGGAGATTGCGGGGTGCAGGAAGAAGTGGTCGGAGTCGCGGGAGGAGGGGACGTTCGAGGGGCGCTGGTGAAGACATGTGTGCATCTCCCAGGCCCCTCCGGGCTCCCGGGGCGTCTACAACGTCACGATGTCATGACGTCACGGCGTGCACCTGGGAGGGAATCTAGGTTCCGGCTGTGAGCTCATTTGTGGGGGGTGGGGGGACGTCCCAGCAGGTCACCCTTCAACTGGGTGACAACCACCACATGGCCACCACCCCTGGGTGGGGACTGAGTGACAGGCTGGGACCTTCCAGACGGTGCAGGTGCAGGCCCCCCCCGCCCCCGCCCACGTGAACAACGTGAACCTTCTTGTCCTCAGAGGTGGTACCGCCCCCCCCCCCAAAGCCAGGTTCAGAATCACAGCAGGACATGCTGGGCGCCTGCCCCCAGTCCCCAGCTGCTCAGCCAACACACAGCACACAAGGCCCTGATGAGTCACCTGAGGCGCACAGTAGGACCCAGCAGAGGCACACAGTAGGAGCCACACAAGGCGCACATTAGGAGCCACCTGAGGTGCACAGTAGGACCCACGGGGCACACAGTAGTAGCCACCTGAGGCTCACAGTAGGAGTCACACACGGCGCACAATAGGAGTCACGAGGCACACAGTAGGAGTCACCCAAGGCGCACAGTAGGACCCACTAGGCACACAGTAGGAGCCACCTGAGGTACACAGTAGAAGTCACCCAGGGCGCACAGTAGGAGCCACCTGAGGCGCACAGTGGGAGTCACACAGGACACACAGTAGGAGCCACCTGAGGTGCACAGGAGTCACACAGGGCGCACAGTAGGACCCACTAGGCAAACAGTAGGAGCCACCCAGGACGCACAGTAGGAGTCACCCAAGGCACACAGTAGGAGCCACCCAGGACGCACAGTAGGAGTCACCCAAGGCACACAGTAGGAGCCACCCGAGGTGCACAGTAGGAGCCACCCGAGGCACACAGTAGGAGTCACCCGAGGCACACAGTGGGAGTCACACAGGACGCACAGTAGGAGCCACCTGAGGCACACGGTAGGAGTCACCCGAGGCACACAGTAGGAGTCACACAGGGTGCACAGTAGGAGTCACACGGGGCGCACAGTAGGAGCCACCCGAGGCACACAGTAGGAGTCACCCAGGGCGCACAGTAGGAGCCACCTGAGGCGCACAGTGGGAGTCACACAGGGCGCACAGGAGCCACCCGAGGCACACAGTAGGAGTCACCCAGGGCGCACAGTAGGAGCCACCCGAGGCACACAGTGGGAGTCACACAGGGCGCACAGTAGGACCCACTAGGCACACAGTAGGAGCCACCCGAGGCACACAGTAGGAGTCACCCAGGGCGCACAGTAGGAGCCACCCGAGGCACACAGTAGGAGTCACCCAGGGCGCACAGTAGGAGCCACCCGAGGCACACAGTAGGAGTCACCCAGGGCGCACAGTAGGAGCCACCCGAGGCACACAGTGGGAGTCACACAGGGCGCACAGTAGGACCCACTAGGCACACAGTAGGAGCCACCCGAGGCACACAGTAGGAGTCACCCAGGGCGCAC
>NC_134549.1:20244621-20269621 GCF_050624435.1 Tenrec ecaudatus
ATGGGGCTGGATCACAGCTCTCTGGAGCCACGCCCACCTACCCACCCAGACCACGCCCCCTCCTCTGTGGACACACAGACCACGCCCCCACCCTCGGTGGACACAACAGACCACGCCCCCATCCTCAGTGGACACAACAGACCACACAGAGATGGGTAGAGAGGCTGGAGATGGATGAGATGACAGAGGTGGGTAGAGAGGCAGGAGGTGATAGAGTTGACAGAGTGGGTAGAGAGGCAGGAGGTGATAGAGCTGACAGGGGTGGGTAGAGAAGCTGGAGGTGATAGAGTTGACAGAGTGGGTAGAGAGGCAGGAGGTGATAGAGTTGACAGAGAGGGTAGAGAGGCAGGAGGTGATAGAGTTGACAGAGTGGGTAGAGAGGCAGGAGGTGATAGAGTTGACAGAAGTGGGTAGAGAGGCTGGAGATGGATGAGATGACAGAGGTGGGTAGAGAGGCTGGAGGTGATAGAGTTGACAGAGTGGGTAGAGAGGCAGGAGGTGATAGAGCTGACAGGGGTGGGTAGAGAAGCTGGAGGTGATAGAGTTGACAGAGTGGGTAGAGAGGCTGGAGATGGATGAGATGACAGAGGTGGGTAGAGAGGCTGGAGGTGATAGAGTTGACAGAGTGGGTAGAGAGGCAGGAGGTGATAGAGCTGACAGGGGTGGGTAGAGAAGCTGGAGGTGATAGAGTTGACAGAGTGGGTAGAGAGGCTGGAGGTGATAGAGTTGACAGAGGTGGGTAGAGAGGCAGGAGGTGATAGAGTTGACAGAGGTGGGTAGAGAGGCTGGAGATGGATGAGATGACAGAGGTGGGTAGAGAGGCAGGAGGTGATAGAGATGACAGAGGTGGGTAGAGAGGCAGGAGGTGATAGAGTTGACAGAGTGGGTAGAGAGGCTGGAGGTGATAGAGTTGACAGAGGTGGGTAGAGAGGCTGGAGATGGATGAGATGACAGAGGTGGGTAGAGAGGCAGGAGGTGATAGAGTTGACAGAGGTGGGTAGAGAGGCTGGAGATGATAGAGTTGACAGAGGTGGGTAGAGAGGCTGGAGATGGATGAGATGACAGAGGTGGGTAGAGAGGCAGGAGGTGATAGAGATGACAGAGTGGGTAGAGAGGCTGGAGGTGATAGAGTTGACAGAGTGGGTAGAGAGGCAGGAGGTGATAGAGTTGACAGAGTGGGTAGAGAGGCAGGAGGTGATAGAGTTGACAGAGTGGGTAGAGAGGCAGGAGGTGATAGAGTTGACAGAGGTGGGTAGAGAGGCTGGAGATGATAGAGTTGACAGAGGTGGGTAGAGAGGCAGGAGGTGATAGAGTTGACAGAGTGGGTAGAGAGGCAGGAGGTGATAGAGTTGACAGAGGTGGGTAGAGAGGCTGGAGATGATAGAGTTGACAGAGGTGGGTAGAGAGGCAGGAGGTGATAGAGTTGACAGAGTGGGTAGAGAGGCAGGAGGTGATAGAGTTGACAGAGCGGGTAGAGAGGCAGGAGGTGATAGAGTTGACAGAGCGGGTAGAGAGGCAGGAGGTGATAGAGTTGACAGAGTGGGTAGAGAGGCAGGAGGTGATAGAGTTGACAGAGTGGGTAGAGAGGCTGGAGGTGATAGAGTTGACAGAGTGGGTAGAGAGGCAGGAGGTGATAGAGTTGACAGAGTGGGTAGGTAGAGTGTACGAGTTGGCT
Source organism: Tenrec ecaudatus (assembly GCF_050624435.1). Taxonomy (NCBI): domain Eukaryota; kingdom Metazoa; phylum Chordata; class Mammalia; order Afrosoricida; family Tenrecidae; genus Tenrec; species Tenrec ecaudatus. The sequence continues at coordinate 20,246,297 of NC_134549.1, forward strand.
CCAGAGGATAGAACGGCCTGGAGAGACTAAACATGATGGAGAGGCTTGGTGTGGATAGAGCGGGAGGAGTGGGTGTGGAGAAGAGGGGTGACAGGCAAGGTGGAGAAATGATAGGCGTAACTAGGAAGCATGGAGACTGATCAAGGGGACCGGGTGGATGGAAGCGGACAGAAAGTGGCGGCCGACTCACGGGCCTGGAGTCGGTTCCGGCCCACAGCGCCCCCCGCAGGGCAGGGCTGCCCCCGTGTGTCTCTGAGGCTGTAACCCTGGGGGAGTAGAAAGCCTCCCAGGGAATGGCTGGTGGTTTTGAACTGCTGACCTTGCAGTTAGCGGTCCAACAGGTTGCCCCCTACACCCGGGAGGGAAAGATGAGTCGGTGGCAGAGGAGACAGAGGTGGGTAAGAGACGGGGGGACGAGTGGAGCTGCCGTTTCAGATTGCTGCTGCCCGGATAGTGCATTGTGAGCCCTCGCCCCCATTTCTGTCGTTACAAGCTCATTTGGGAGCGGAGTGGGTTTGCATTGTGATGTTAATTACATCATATCAGTGTCAGCGACACATGGATCGATTTGAAAAGGAGATTATATACGGGCTCATAAATCAAGACACGCCAATTATGAAAGGATTGAAACCTTGCAGAGAATGCAGTCTGAGCACCAGAGGATTAATCTAGAGACCGACAAAAGAATGATATTTAGCAAGGGGAGGGGACCCCCAAATGTTTGAAAATTAAGCACTCGCCACACAAAAGGGGAGAGAAACTGCCGTCATCGAGTCTGGAGCCGAATGGTGAAGGTGCGGCGACACGGCTGCGGGGACGCCGTGCTCTGGGAAGCTTGCTGGTCTGCACAGCGTCCCTTAGAAAGGAAACGGGAAGGTCGTCGTTTCAGCACGCACTTTCACGTGTTGCGAACGAGGCCGCACGCATGGCCCGAAGAGGAAGCCATGAGATGCTGACAGAGAGCATTGGAATGGAAAGCCAGCCCACGACGGAGAATCCACCGAGGAAAAGCTGGTCCTGTGAAGCATGAAGGAAAATGGGGACAAGACTGCGTGAGATTCAGCAAATACAAGAACGCAAACCACGCAGACAAGTGTTCTTAGTCGGGGTGTTTTGGTTTATTTGCACGTTGCTATTGTTGTTGTTGTTTTTAAAGGAAGGCTAACGTCTGTGTTTAAAAATGAGCCAGTGGTAAACAATTCGAAAAAGTAGGTGCACGAACACACTTCTGGGAAAAGCACGACTTACCAGGGCTCAAACGAGGAGTCGCGAATGTGGTGAGCTCTCTGCCTGACGCGCAAAGTGTGAGTCTGGGTGGACTCGAGAACCAAATCCAGGGACACGCATGTGTGTGTGCTTTCTATCAGAGAGCGATTGTCCAGTAAGAAAACATCCCAGCCCCGTCCAGAGCAAGCCCATCAGTCCGATATTAGCCCATAGGTCCAACACCAGTCCATAAATTCCTCTTCAGACTCACGTAACACATGCAATGACGCCGAATGCAGGAGGCTCACAGGCCGGGGGGTGCAGAGTCTTGTGGGTCCAGTGGTGGTGGAAGCATCTCAGCGCTGGCGTGGTCTCCACGTGGCTCCTCCAGCTCCAGGGCTCTGGCTCCATCAGCGTGGCTCCATGTGGCTTGTCAGCAGGAATGTCTCCCAGGGAGTGAGCGTGTGTCTGGCTCCAGCGAGCTCTTTATCTCTGTGGGGCCTCCAAATGAGGTCGTCCAGCTGTGACCTGATGGACAGACTAGACGCCGCCCCTCGCTCTTCTGCCTCAAGGTGACGACAGATGACGTCACGACCACAGGGACCAATCCGTTTCAGGACACCTGCTCCCTTCTTGTTCCCACCCGCCTCCTGCTCTATCGCTCGGCTGCTCCGAGTGGGACCAGCGTGGTGACCAGCTGGTGTCCCCCTCTGGGCTGTGTGCAGGGAGCTCTGTGTGAGGGTCACCATCCACCCTCACAGTGGACGTGTTTTCCGTGTCCGGTTGGGCTTCCTGCGGCATTACCCAGGCTCCCCTGCTGTGGGGACGTGGTCACCAGGTAGGCACCAGTGACCACTCTATGGGGGTCAGCCTAAGCTGCCGCCTGCCGCCGGCCTTGAGACCCTGCCCTTCGCAAGGACTGAGTGGGGTGGGGACGGGACAGCCCAGCAATGTTTGCCCAACAGGAGACAGCCATGATGTGTGGCACACACTCCTGCCCCCCAGCACCCCCCCCACACACACACGCAGCTCCCAGCCAACACCTAGTCCCTGTAAGCCCGGATCCCGGCGCCCCTGTCTGCCAGCATCTTCGCCCACTGGTCGTGTCTCATCCTGCCTGCCCTGGTTTCATCTGGTCCCAGTTTCCTAACAGATTTTCATCATCATTATCTCTGTTATTTTGTCAGATTACATCGATTATATGTGGGTCAACCTAGTAATCTTTTTTTTAAATAAGGGGAATGTAAATTTTAGGGGAGAAAGTAGCTTGCCGGGGGCGTTTCTACGCAAGGGCGTCTCACCTTTCCGCCTGGCAATCGGCATCCGGGCCCCCTTTCCTCGGGAGCCCTGGTGCCCTGTGCAGTGGGCGGCACCCAGCGAGCACAGGCCCAGAGGAGGCCGGCTGCTCCCTGGGGATTTTGAAGTGTCAGAAGCGCAAAGGGGGAGTCTGGCCTCGTTCCCATAAACAAAGAAAACCTGATTCCCAAAAGGGAGAACTGGGGTAGGAATTCCAACTCCTTGGGGGGTTGGGGGGGTGTAAAAATTGGAACAAACTCACCGATCCGGATGCTCTAGGGCAGGAGGAAGTGCCCTGGGATTCTGAGACTGAACCTCTTCAGGGGGGAGACCTGGGGTGGTGTTCAGAGTGCAGGGGCGAAGTCTCACCTGTCAATCAGGTCGCAGCTCAGGACGCCTCCCTGCAGGCGTGGCCTCCTCATGAGGATCCTGGGACCTTCCTCTCTCTCTGCTTCACCCCCGTTGACAAGCTGAGCCGGGGGCGCCCTGGAGACGCTCCCACCGCCCCTGGATCCACAGGACTCGCACGTCCGCCGGTGACCTTCCTGCATCCCGTCACGCAGGCGGCTGTGTGAGTCAGGAGGGACTGACGGATGTGATCCGTAAGGGCTGGGATGCTTTCTCAATACACAATCGCTCTTGGATATAAAGCTTTCTTAGCCACAGAGGAGTGGCCCTGGGCTTGGTTCTCGAGCCAGCCCGGCCTCAGACAAGACGGTTGGGCAGTTCTTTCTTCGCACCTGGAGTCGCGCCCCATCAGCGGAGGAAGAACCGAAGTCTCCGCTCCCAGTCTCTCCACACGGTCCCTGGGGGGCCAGGGCCGCACTCACAGCCGAAGTGCCTTCCGAGCCAGGGGCCTGTGCCCCTCCCGACCTCTGATGGTGCTCTGCTTCCCCCCCGGAGGCCTCCACCACCTGGCAGTGCTCTCAGGCTCGGCCAAAGGTTTTCCGTGGCTCTTCCTGGGCATGGTCAGCTCCCTGCTTCTCCGTAGTCTGGCCTCGGACTGGAGGCTCTGCTGGAACCTGTTCTCTCTGAGTGGCCCTGCTGGCAGGAGGAATATGAGGACCCGGCTCCCAGCGCCCCACCGCGGTCTGACACACTGACGTCCTGGTGGAGTGGAAAGTTTCCCCAAATGTCCACTGTTGCCGTTGTCCTTGTTCTCAGGTGCCAACCAGTCAGCTCTGACCCACGGAGACCCCGTGCACAACAGGACGAAACTCTGCCCGTCCTGGGCCGTCCTCACCATCGTCCTCATGTCTGGGTCCTCGCTGCCACTGTCCCTCCGCCTCCCCAAGCATGACGTCCTTCTCCAGGGACCGGTCTCTCCTGACCACACGTCCACAGTCCGTGTGCCAGTCTCCCCATCCCCGCCTCTAAGAAGCCCTCTGCCTGTGCGTCCCCCAGGTCAGCTCAGTTTGACCTGCTGGCTGCCGGCTGCACCCCGCAGTCCAAATGCACCCCGCACTCGTGCCCAGTTGCGGCCTCTCCTGGTAAAGGAAGGAGGGGCCCTGGATGTGCAGTGCTTACGAGTTGCGCTGCTCACTGCAAGGTCAGCAGTTCAAGCCCACCAGCCGCTCCTGGGGAGAGAGACCAGACCGTCTGCTCCCGTGCAGACTGACCACCTGGGAGACCCCCAGGGGCAGCTCCGCCCTGTCCTACAGGATCCCCGTGAGTCGGCGTCCACTCGATGGCAGTGTGTTTATCTATCTATCTATCTACATATCTATCTATCATCTATCTATCTATCTATCTATCTACATATCTCACTATCCATTAGCTCCTTGGGAGAAAGACCAGACCGTCTGCTCCCGTGCAGACTGACCGCCTGGGAGACCCACAGGGGCAGCTCCGCCTGGTCCTGCAGGGTCGCCCTGAGTAATTGCATATCAGGAAAACAACTCAGCCCGGGAGGGAACAAGTTCATAAGTCCGATACTAGTCCACAAATGCGTCTTCAGACTCAGGCAATAATGCAATCTGCAGGACGACCACAGGCCTGCGCGTGGAGAGTCTTGCGGCTCCAGTGGTGGTGGACGCATCGCAGTGCTGGCGTGGGGCTCAGTGGGGCTCATCAGCAGGAAGGTGAGGGCAGAGCTGGGGGGCTGGGGGAGGTTCCCAGAACCCTGCTTAGAGAGGGCCATGCCCACAAAGGGGCAGCATCAGGCTGGGACCTGATTGACAGGCTGGACTCCATCAAGTCCATGCTAACTCCTCGCGACGCCCGAGAGGGCAGGGAGACCTGCCCACGGTGAGTTTCTGAGACTGTGGGGCTTTAAGGGAGTAGAATGCCCTGGGTTTCTTTCTTTCTTTCTTTCTTATTTCTTTTAGCTGTGTTCACACGGCCTTTATCAAACACAGATCTTTTATGAGATACACACTCTCCACATATTTTTCCTTAAGTGTGTCTTTTAGGGAACAGAGTCTTCATGTTGACCTAGTGCATTTGTCGGTTTTATCTGTTCCCTCGGTCTGGGAAGTCCTCGCCTGACCAAGGTCACAAAGATCTTTGCCTGCATCTTCTCGCTGAAGCGCTGTCGTTCCAGCTCTTCCGTTTAGGTCTGCAAGCCATTTCCAATAAATCTAGGTCAACAGTATAGGCTAACAGTCAAGGTTCATTTTTTCTGGTTTTTGTCTTTTAAATAAATAAATCGTTTTATGGGGGCTGAGCCCTGGCTTTCTATTGCAGCTCGGGTAGGTGGCTTTGACCTGCCCACCTTGTGGATCACACCCCAACACGCAGCGACTCCGCAGTGAGCCGCGTTGGAGAGCACGTCTCCCCACCCTCCTCCTCAGGGGCATCCCGGCTGGGCTGCGTCCATTCTTCTGACCAACAAGGAACGACAAACCCAGGGCCGTTGGGTCCATTCGAACGCACAGGGACCATGGAGGGTTCCCCAGGCTTGGTGGCTCTGCACGGGAGCAGACTGCCTCTTCTCTCTCCCTCGAAGCGGCTGGTGGCTTTGAACAGCCAACCCTGCCCAAAAGTGCCGCCCCAATCCATGGTCGAGTCAATATTCTTTGCCAACTCCGTACCCCAGACGCATCTGTGCTTCTGTGGGGCCCTCGCTCCTGGCCTTGCTCCCCTGAATGCACAGGAGGGAGTGAACGCACCTGTGACTGGAGCCGCCCAGGAAGCCCTCACAGGTGCTGCCCCGCAGGGTCACTGTGACTCACCATCAACGCCCTGGGAGGCAGGCTGCAGGACTTTCTGCTGTTAGGAGGTAACATTATTGTTGGCCCATGAGCCCTAGAAACGGAGGGTTAGGGTGGGCTTAGCCCCCCTTTACCCCGGAGCATGAGGGGTTTCCTCGAGGCATTGTGATGGGGGTGTCAGTGTGGTCCTGCTGATTATGAGCAAATGAAGCCCGCCTCCAGGACACTCGTGAAAATCCCCAAGCCCCGAGGCAAGAGCAGCCAGTCTTGGGGACCCTAGGAAAGAGAGAGGTGGGTCAGGTAACTTTTGTGATCAGGGGGCAGAAACGGAGATTTTACAGGAGACATGCTTCTTTGGTCCATCTCTCTAATTTCCACAGCCATACTGTTTCTTCTGATTTGTTATCTAATTGGTCACATTCATCCATAAGATGCCGGTGTCATAACCTCAGAAATCTGTCGTCCAGCCCCTGGACCTGCAGACAGAGAAGTCCAGTTATTCCCAGCAGAGGACGCAGGGGTTGGAGGACTCCGGGCCTGGGCCACAGGGTCCACCATGGCTGGTTTCGCTGCGTGGAAAGATACTCTGCCTGCGGAGGGGAGAGGCTCGGGCTTGCTCCTGCAGAGCCCTACCTCTGCGGTTGCCATGGAGTCAACTGTGCTGCACAGAGCCCCCTGGGGTCAGAGGAGAGCGGTGCTCCTGGGATTGCCAATGGCTGCTTTCTCTGCCAAGCCACCTCCGGGTGAGCTCGCAGCTCCCAACTCTCCAGCGGGCAGCGGATCTCTGAACGCCCCAGGATTCCTCATTCGAAAGGTTCACGTGCCCAAAATACCCACAACAGAAAGAGCAGGACAAGAGCCGTCACAGGGCAAACCCCGGTTCTGCAGAGACTCAGTCCGGGGACCCGGCTCGCTGAAGTCGTGCGACCGCACTAAGTTCACACCTGAGGCCCCAGTGGCCTGTGCCCCGTGTCCCCCGTGGGTCATCCTTGCACAGTTTCTGACTCGTCCGTCAGGCTGTGGCCGCATAGGTCACCGCTATGCTCTTGATAAGCCTCCCAGAGGCACGGAAGCCATTGGACAGACTCCCCGCCCACTGCTGCTGGAGCCACCGGTGCAACCAGTGGACGTGTCCTGAGGGCATCCCGTGGAATCTAACAGGACCGATAGCTGTAGGGGGTGTGCTAGTCCAGGTGCACTAGAGAAACAGATTCAGAGACACTCAAAGGTGTATAAAAAAGAGCTTTATTTAAAATTTTTAAAAAGCAATTGTATATTGAGAAAACAGCCCAGCTCCATCCAGATCAAGTCTATAAGTCTGATATTAGCCCCATCTGTCTGATACCAGTCTGTAAAGTCCTCTTCAGACTCATGCAGCACCTGCAATGACACGGATGCAGGAGGATCATAGGCCGGTGGGTGCAGAGTCTTGTGGATCCAGTGGAGGTGGAAGCATCTCAGCGCTGGCAGGGAGGGGTCTGTCTCCACGTGTCTCCTGCAGCTCTCTGAGGGTCTCCACAGCAGGAAAGGGAAGGCAGAGAGAGTGGTCTGGCCTCCACTGAGCTATGTGTCTCCACTCCAAATGAGGTCATCAAGCTGCAACCTGACTGACAGGCTAGACTCCACCCCGTCACTCAAGTTGACAGGAGATGATGTAACTGCCATCAGTCCTTGTAGAAGCCGATCCTGTTGGATCTCCTGGAATGCCCTCAGGAAACAGGCCAGTGGGGGGAGGGGGGCAGGTCCGGCTTCAGAAAGCTTGTGGGGAAATCCCATTGTGTTTTCGTTCCATTTTCCCATGGTGGGTCCCAGGAAGTTGGGGGCTCCAACCCACAGCCGCTGCGAGTGAGAAAGAGGAGGCGGTCTGCCCCGTGAAGACCGATGGCCTGGAATGTGCCGGGGCCCCCGCGTCAGCTCGGTCCATGGCAGTGCACGGTGTCCTGAGCCCTCAGCTGGTCGCTGAATGATTGGTGGTTCAGGCCCACCCAGCGCCTCGGAGGGAGGATGGGGTGCTCTGCACCCCTAAAGGTGATGCTGCGGATCCCTGCGGGGCAGCTCTGCCCTTGGAAACAGCTTGCTGGCACCCAAGAGTTACGACAAGAACATTGCAGTGGATGCTGTTGTTGTACATATGACATTGGACAGGTGTGATGTGCTCACTCCTGTCAGAGAGACCCTCTGTGCCCTCCGTCATACGTATCCATACCGTCTGATCCACGTCGCCCGATATTTCTCAATGCCTAGACCACCTACGTGATCTATATACCGTCTATTTATCTCCCTCTGCATCACCTCTATCTCTGTAGCTTCTCTATCTAGCTATATCTCTCGATATCGATCTCGATCTGTACATCTCTGGATCTCCAGAGGAGCCCTGGTAGTGTCATGGGCCTCAATGGAACGGCCAACAGGGTGGTCAGCAGTCTGAAGCCACCAGCGTCTCTGCAGGAGACAGACATGTGTCCACTCCTGTAGGGTGGCCATCTCAGAGCCACAGGGGAGACCTAGCTGACCAGTACAGCGGTGCCCTGAGTCAGAGTCCACTTAGTGGCGGTCAGTTTGGTTTAATTACATATAGATGTATAGGGGTGTGTGTGCGTGGCTAGACAGCTAAGCTCTCTATGACTGCACATTACCTGTGTAGGTATGTCTTACATATATGTATAGGGGTGTGTGTGCGTGGCTAGACAGCTAAGCTCTCTATGACTGCACATTACCTGTGTAGGCATGTCTTACAGATCGTGTAGCTACAGAGGATGTAGATATAGATCTGTAGATACCCATACTCTCTATCCATCTATCATCTGCATTGTCGACAGCTGTGTTGATATCAATATTATCTGTATCTATCAAGATCTATCGCTCTCTGTCTACCTCACCTGGTCCTTTGGATGACTCTGTCTCCACCGTCCATACAGTCCCGTGTCTACACCGACAGGCCAGCTCACCCTCACCTGGCTCCTTCTCGGTGCCATCTCCGTCACGCGTGTCTGCCCCACCGGCGCCCACAGAGGCGTGTTGTTGAGTTCCCACCGGTCCGCTCTACGCACATGGGCGCTGGAGAAACAGCGTGGCCCGGGGCCTGTGTGAGACGACGGTGGCAGCCTCCTTGTCGATCCATGTGTGCGAGTGTGTGTGTGTGTGTGTGTGTGTGTGTGTGTGTGTGTGTGTGAGGGGGGGGAGCTCAGACACAAAGCCGCCGTGGTCCCCGTGGGCACGGCCTGGAACACAGACTCTGTGGGCCCGACCTGCCTTTCTCTGGGAGCCTCCGTGGTGTGGGGGGAGAGGGGGCAGGGGGCAGGGGCGGGGACCTTCCTCCTGACAGTAGCACCACGTTCAATCAGCCACTCCTTGTCACTCTGTAAATAATCTCCTTCTCCCGGAAAAGGAATTAACAGAGCAGGTACAAAAATAAACATCTCCTACCGCAAAGTCGTCACTTTTGACAGGCAAATCCCCTTAAGCGAAGAACTGGAAAGGGCGGGGGGCGGGGCAGCGGGTTTCTTCCCAGCCAGCGAGCAGGCAGGGAGGGCAGGGGGCTGCCAGGGGGGGTCTGCGTGCCAGCGGCCTGGACACAGGGGGGCACAGAACACAGAGAAGGGGCAGAACACGCACACCGTACAGACTGCACACTCACACACACATCACATACCGTGCACACACATGCACACACACACACCATACACAGCGCACACACACACAAACACTCCACAGGCACCGGACACACGTACACAACACACCGCATACAGCACACTCACCACATACATGTCACGCCCCACACACATACACCAAACGCACTGCACACATATGTGCACACCACGGGCACACGGGGAACCCAGAACCTCGCTCACTGCGAGACAAGCCCTCAGCCTGAGACAGACGGACACGGAGAGCCGGGACAAGGGACTGGGGTTCAGGGAGCCGGTCTGCTAGGGGCGCTTCAGGGAGCTCAGCTCAGACCCCTGCTTTGGGGGCTGGTTCCAAACCTGAGCGCCCCAGAGTGTGGGGGTGGGGTGCAGGGTGCGCCTTTAGCAAGGTCCCGGGCGGCCCGCGGGCGCGCCTGTGTGTTCTCTAGAGGGGGGCGGGGGGCAGCGCGCGCGTGCGCCCGTGTGTGTGCGCCCGTCTCTGTGTGTGCGCCCGTGTGTGTGCGCGTGTGTGCGCGCCCGTCTCTGTGTGTATGCGCGCCCGTGTGTGCGCGCGTGTGTGCGTGCGTGTGCGTGCGCCCGTGTGTGTGTGCGTGTGCATCCGCGCCTGTGTGTGCGCGCGTGTGCGTGCGCTTGTGCATCCGCGCGTGTGCATCCGCGTGTGTGTGCGTGTGTGTGTGCGTGTGTGCATCCGCGTGTGTATGTGTGTGGGCGCGCACGTGTGCATCCGCGCGCGTGTGTGTGCGTGTGTGTGCGCGCGTGAATGCATCCGCGTGTGTGTGCGCGTGTGTGTGCGCGTGAATGCATCCGCGTGTGTGCGTGAGCGCGCGCGTGCATCCGCGCGTGTGTGTGTGCGTGTGCGTGCGCGCGTGTATATCCGCGTGTGTGCGTGAGCGCGCGCGTGCATCCGCGTGTGTGTGCGCGTGTGTGTGCGCGCGCGCGTGCATCCGTGTGCGTGTGTGTGCGCCCGTGTGCATCCGCGTGTGCGTGTGAGTGCGCGCGCGCTCCGCAGCAGGCGTCCCGGCGGCCGGCTGACAGCCGCTCCGGGGACATTAAATCACCGCCCCGAGGACGCTCCCCGCGCTGGGCCTCCTCCTCCCCGCCCGCGCCCATCACTTTTGACGTGATTGGATCAGAATTAGTCGGTACATTTAGATGTAAATTAGAAACATCCAAGAATAATAATGAGCTCAAAACGGCAGCCGCGTCGCGGGGCGCCGACGGCTCCGCGGGTCCCCCTCGTCCGCGGGGATCGGCGCCCTGATGGCGGGGCTCCGTCAAAAACGGGGGGGGGGCTTCTCTGAAGGGCGAATTTAATGAACCCTTAAATCCCAGAGCAGGCTTCCAGGGGCGCAGCCCGGCGGCCCAGGGCGCAGAGGGGGGCGCAGCAGGCCGCCCGGGGAGGGCCGCCCCGGAAGGCGCGCACCCTCCCCCGCCCCCCAGGCGCTCAGGCCGAGTCGCTCCCCCCCCAAGGGACATGCCGGCCGCTTCCCCCCCCCCACAGCACGCGGCCCCGGTGACCCCGTGCCCCGGGGCGCGCGCGTAGGGAGCCCCTCCGCACCCCAGGGTGCGCCGGGACAGAGCAGGACCCAGAGAAGCAGCGCCCTGAGGACGCGGTCAGAGAGGCCAGTCCGGGGAGGGACGCGGTGCGGTGGCGGCGAGAGACAGGAGGGCGGCGACGCTCAAGCGCCGACTCAGGCGCCGCGACAATGGTGGGAGGGTGGGGGGGACCCGGCCTGCAGGACAGGCGGTGCTTCAAGGTCACACCCACGCTTTGTGGGTGCGCCGGGGGAAGGCTCAGCTGAGCTGCTTGCTGGAAAACGTGCAACACGCCCCCCCAAATGGGGGGTCACCACCCGGAGCATCTTCTGCGCGAAAGACAAAGGGTGTAAATGAATTCCAGCCGCCAGTCAAATCCGCAGCTCTGTCCGGCAGGGTGGCCCAGAAAGTGGAGGATCAGGGCGCCCCCGCCCAAACACACACAGATCCGTGCGCCCCCGCCCCGCCCAGTCTTGGAGAAGGGCTTGGGACCACCCCGCACTGTGCCTCGGCGCCCACCCCTCCCCCGCGCGTTAATTGAATTAGGTGATTAGCGCTTGTTTGGGCTGCAGACACCCTGTGGACCCTCCACAGCCCAGGAGGAGACGTGATTAGGCCTCGCAGGCGATCCCGGTGTTGGGGTGAGGGGCGGGGCGACTGGGGTCCCCTGCCACCCAGCGCCTGGGGCGGAAGGGGGATGGAAACCAGCGGCTGTCAGCTTCTGTCGGGCCTGAGTGTCCCCCAAGTCCCCCAATGGGTAGACCACACCGACCAGTGGACAGGAATGGCTCCTGTCCAGCCTCCCTCCCTGGGGTTCCCAGTAAAGAGCGATCCGTGTCTCTAAAAGGCGTAGGGAGAGGACGGTCTGGCAGCAAAGGTGGTCCCCCACCACCACCCCACCCCGCCTAGGTTCTTTGAGCAAAACACAGGATTCCTAGGACAAAGAAAATAAGCCTGGAATTTCTTACCTGTCAAGCCACCCCCCTACCCCCCCCACACACACACCCGCTAGCAACTGATGGAGACAGGGATGGGGGTGAGACCTGGATTTTATTTGCAGACCAGCTGGGAATGGCCCCAAAGTCCATGAGCCCCAACTAGGGAGGTGTGGTTTCACAGAGAAACCCAGGTGGTGCCGCTGAACGCTGCTGGTTCCAACCACCAGCTGCTTCTCGCAGACTGACAGCCTGGGAGACCCACGGGGGAAGCCCTCCCCTGTTCTGCAGGGTCCCTGTGAGTCAGCATCCACTCGATGGCAGTGTCTGTCTGTCTGTCCATCTCTCTCTCTCTCTCTCTCTATCTATCTATCTACATATCTATCTATCTGCATATCTCTCTATCCATTAGCTCCTGGGGAGAAAGACCAGAGCGTCTGCTCCCGTGCAGACTGACCGCCTGGGAGACCCACGGGGGAAGCCCTCCCCTGTCCTGCAGGGTCGCCGTGAGTCAGCATCCACTCGATGGCAGTGTTTGTCTGTCTATCTATCTATCTATCTATCTATCTATCTATCTATCTATCTATCTATCAATCTATCTATCTACTTATCCATTAACTCCTTAGGAGAAAGACCAGACCGTCTGCTCCTGTAAAGACTGACCGCCTGGGAGACCCCCAGGGGCAGCTCCGCCCTGTCCTGCAGGGTCGCCGGGAGCAGAAGGGCATCTTAGTAGAGTTGTCATCATTGTTGCTGTCAGCTCCGACTCTGGGTGACCTGGTGCACAACAGAAGGACACGCCGTGGCTGAGGTGGCCTCCTCTCTGTCCCTGCCCCTCCGCTTCCCCAAGCACGACGTCCTTCTCCAGGGACTGGTCTCTCCTGATGACACGTCCACTGGCCGTGTGACACAGTCTCCCTGCCCCCGCCCCTAGGGGGCACTCTGGCCGTAGGTACTTCTTCCAGGACCCATGTGTGTGTTCTGCTGACAGTCAGTGGTACCTTCCAGAGTCCTCTCCAGCCGCACAATCCAAGTGGATCAATTCCCGCTCAGACTTCCCTAGTCAATGTCCAGCTCTCACACGCGATTGAAAGTCCACACCCCTGCCCTGGAGCTGATGGCAATGCAGAGGGACCCTGGAGGCAGGCGGGTGGAACTGCCCGGTGGGTTTCCGGGATGGAAAGAGTTTGCGGAGTAGAGAGCTCTCTTCCTCCCACCCTGGAGCGGCTGGTGGATCCTGGGCTTGCAGATCAGAGCCCAGAGCAACCGCTCCTCCAGGGCAGCAAAGCCGAGGAAAACCCAAGGGGGTGCAGGGACACGGGGTGACGGCCGGAGGCTAAACATAACGGTGGTGAGGGAGACGGGGGACAGGCAGACTCCCGTCCTGTTGTGTGCTGGGTCACAACAGATGCACCTGGGAAGGAGGGCAGGTGTGGCAGTGACATCACCTGTCCACTTGCAAAGGGGTGGACTCAATCAGGTGGCAGCTGGATGACCTCATTTGGGGGCGCTAAGGGGGGATACATAGCTCAACTGGAGGTGGCCAGGACACATAGACATTCCCTGTGAGACATCCCTGTGGAGAAGACACATGGAGCTGAGCTGATAGAGCCCTGGAGCTGGAGAAGCCACATGGAGACCACGCCACCGCTGAGCTGCGTCCACCGCCACTGGATCCAAAGACTTCCCACCCACCGGCCTGTGGTCCTCCTGCATTTGGCATCACTGCATGACTGCGTGAGTCTGAAGAGGACGTTATAGATTGGTATTGGACAGATGGGCTCATATCAGACTGATGGACTTGATCTGGACTGGACTGGGATGGCTACTCAATGTTCAATTGCTCTTGCATATACAGCTCTTTCTTATACACATACAAGTGTCTGTGGATTTGTCTCTCTGGTCCACCGGACTCACCCAGCAGGTGTGGCCAGCTGCTTTGGATGATACTCAGCCTTCAAAGTCCCTCGAAGGGGCATGGCTCCACGGACTGCCTGGGACTCTCACGCCCACGTGCCCGCGTGCCCGTGACGCCGCCCAGGAGGCTGGCCCTGCACAGATGGCAGCATTGTGGACCCTGTGGATTTCCCCACCACATGTGGGGGCAAGGGGCTTCCAGGGCTCAGACTTCCTTCAGGGCACCCAACATCAGTGACACCACAAGTCATCGGTGGGGCCCTCGTGACCAGGGTTGACGTAGTGCCTGGGGCCTCCCCGGCAGGTTAGCATTGTGAACCTGACCAGGTGCTCCTGGGGGTTGACTTGGCTACCTGCTCAGGTGGAGTGCAGGAAGCCTGACGGGGCACCGGGTTCTACCCCTGGGGTCCAGAAGCCCAAGGGGGGCACTGGGCTCTATCCCCTGGGTTGCTGCTCAGAATGGACTCCCTGGATAGTGCCTGTGTTGGCTTGGTTCTCTGGAGACTCAAACCAGTCCCGCACACAGGTGCTGTGTACGGAGCAGAGGGAGGGCTTGTGTGCTCTGAGTTCGGCTTCTCCTGATGCCGGGAGGATGAAGAGCAGGACGCAGCAGGAGGAAGCCAGGACTGCCGGAGCACAGCCTGGTGGGTGATTGTGCTGATCCAGGCGGGCTAGAGAAACAAATCCAGATACACTCACATGTGCAATAGAAAGAGCTTGATAGACAAGAGCAGTTGTAGATTGAGAAACCACCCCAGCCCTGTCCAGATCAAGTCCGTAAGTCTGACAGTAGCCCATATGTTGATACCAATCTATAAGTTCCAGATCAAGTCTGGAATTTAAGGATTATGTCCACAAATCCGACATTAGCCCATGTGTCTGATACTAGTCCATAAATTCCTCTCCAGACTCACGCAGCCATGTACTGATGCTGAATGCAGGAAGATCACAGGCCGGTGGGTGGAGAGTCTTGTGGATCCAGTGGTGGTGGAAGCATCTCAGCCCTGGCATGGTCTCCACGTGGCTCCTCCAGCTCCAGGGCTCTAGCGTGGCTCCGTGTGTCCTGTCAGCAGGAAAGACAAAGCGGAGTCCCTCCCAATGAGGTTATCAAGCTGCGACCTGATTGACAAGCTAAACTCCACCCCTTCACTCGTAAATCTGGAGTTGACACCAGATGATGTCACTTGACGGCAGGGGCACTGCCTGGTGGATGCAGAACTGGGAGAACCCACCCTGGGTTGTCGGATGACAGCAGGCAGCTCAACAGAGCAAGGAAGAGATGCCAGGTTAGCTGTGGTGGAAGAGGGAGAGCCACAGAGCACGTGGCTTGCTCAGCCTTTCAAGACAAGAAGGCTGATGACCCCGGAATGGCCATTCTGCTGCGACCCCGTGAGCGGGTGAGGCTCTGCCCTCCCTCTCTGTGAGTGTCCACTGGACATTCCCGAGCCATCTGAGCCCCCAACACCACCCACTTGGGCTCTGAGGAGTGTCTGCTAAAGGGGTGGGAAATTTGGACATGGAGGTGGGGGCTGCACAGCTGGGGGGGGGGGCTTGATTGCTGTCACAAAACTGGGCACGTTAAAAGAGCCTGAAACAAATTTTTTTAAGAGGCAACAATGGTGGCCATTTGGTTATGTACACAGACACACACACAGCTCACACACACACACAGGAGCCCAGGAGGCTGTGCACACACACACGGCTCACACACACAGAACCTAGGAGGCTGTGCACACAGACACAGGCTCACACATGCACACAGAGCCCAGGAGGCTGTGCACACACAGGCGCACCCACAGGAGCCAGGAGGTTGTGCACACAGACACACAAAGAGCCCAGGAGGCTGTGCATACCAACACACGCACATAGAATCCAGGCGGCTGTGCACACACAGGCTCGCACACAGAACCCAGGAGGCTGTGCACACACAGGCACGCCCACAGGAGCCCATGAGGTTGTGCACACCGACACACAAAGAGCCCAGGAGGCTGTGCATACCATCACACGCACATAGAATCCAGGCGGCTGTGCACACACAAGCTCGCACACAGAGCCCAGGAGGCTGTGCACACAGACACAGGCTCGCACATGCGCACAGAGCCCAGGAGGCTGTGCACAGAGACACAGGCTCACACATGCACACAGAGCCATGAGGCTGTGCACACACCGGCACACCCACAGGAGCCAGGAGGTTGTGCACATGGATGCACAGAGCCCAGGAGGCTGTGCGCACCAACACACGCACATAGAATCCAGGAGGCTGTGCACAAGGCTCGCACACAGCGCCAGGAGGTTGTGCACACAGACGCACAGAGCCCAGGAGGCTGTGCACACGACATGCGCACAGAGCCCAGGAGGCTGTGCGCACCAACACACGCACATAGAATCCAGGAGGCTGTGCACAAGGCTCGCACACAGCGCCAGGAGGTTGTGCACACAGACGCACAGAGCCCAGGAGGCTGTGCACACAGACATGCGCACACAGAGCCCAGGAGGCTATGCACACACACAGGCACACCCACAGGATCCCAGAAGGTTGTGCACATAGACACACACAGAGTCCATGAGGCTGTGCACAGACACACAAAGAGCAGGCTGTGCACAGACACACAAAGAGCCCAGGAGGCTGCACACACCGACACATGCACACAGAGCCCAGGAGACTGTGCACACAGACACAGATAGAGTCCAGGATGCTGTGCGCGCACACACACAGGCTCACACATGCACACAGAGCCCAGGAGGCTGTGCACACACATATAGAGTCCAGGATGCTGTGCGCGCACACAGGCTCACACGCATGTACACAGAGCCCAGGAGGCTGTGCAGTGGGTCTGTGACCATGAGGTGAGCGGATCAAACCCACCAGCTGCTCTAAGCAAGAAAGACAGGCTTTCTATTCCTGCAAAGATGCCGTTTGTGAAACCTGGGGCGTTGGGTCTGCAGAGTCAGGGTGTGGGGGGAGGGGAGTCCAGTGGGGGAGGAGCTGAGGGAGAGACGCACGCCAAGGAGCCCCAGTAGGAAAGAAGGTTCAGGAACATTGCACAACTGTGCGAGTGTGGTCGCAATGAAAGAATACTGTCGACGGGGTGAGCTACAGAGGGATATGATGTTTATATATTAATAAAAAGTAGATGAAATGTCCCCAAAAGCCAAAGTCTCAGAGAGCTGCAGACCACTTGTCCTTTGCCCTGTAGGGTTGACCTGAGTCAGCGTCAGATCCATGGCAGTGAGTCTGAGTACCGTGTAATGTGCCTATAGACACACACATGCAGATACACATGCATGCATACATAGACATGTGTGTATGCATCTACATACGCCTATAGACACACATGCAGATACACATGCATGCATACATGTGTGTACACATAGACATGTGTATGCATCTGCACACGCCTATAGACACCCACATGCAGATACACATGCATGCATACATAGACATGTGTGTGTTTGCACACATATATACATATATATGCACGCAGATACACATGCAGATACACATGCATGCATACATGTGTGTACACATAGACATCTGTGTATGCATCTGCACATGCCTATAGACACACACATGCAGATACTACTACATGTACACATGTGCGTATGCATAGACGTGTGCATGTGTGTTTGCATGCACATATACATATATGTACACAGATACACACATACATGTGCACATAAAGAGCTCTCTTTGTGTTGTGAGTTATGTGTTGGGCTGCTAAACACAAAGTTGGCAGTTCTAACCCACCAGCTGCTCCTCGGGAGAAAGACCAGACCATCTGCTCCCGTGCAGACTGACAACCTGGGAGTCCCACAGGGGCAGCTCCGCCCTGTCCTGCAGGGTCGCCTTGAGACAGCGTCCACTGAATGGCAGTGTGTCTATCTATCTATCTATCTATCTATCTATCCATCCATCTACATATCTCTCTATCCATTAGCTCCTCAGGCTGGGCAGTCTCCTGTCTCCTGTCTGTCCATAAACACACTTCTGTGCCACAGTGTGGAGACACATTTCCATCTCGGTTCAAAGTCCCCACAGTCCCTCTGTCAGAGCTCTGTCGTTGGGACAGGCCTGAGTCCCTTTTTCCATCAGCAAAATATTTTCATTTGCCACCCCCACCCCCACCCAACCCAAGCCATGGGGCCCGGCTGTGGAGGAACCAAAGCCGGCTGCTGTGTCCCTGCCCCCACCCCCCTGAGCAGGTGCCGTGTCTGCCATGGGCAGTCCCCCCCTCCCCCGTGAGCCTGACGCTGGAATTCAAAGGGGGTCTGGTCAAGGGTCAGGAAGCGAGCAGCCTGCTGTGTGGGCATGGCAGGTGGCCAGGGGCCGTGGGCTGGCCTGACGCACAGGGTCACATCCCCACGTTAAACCCCCCACTGGTTCGTGGTCTCTGCTTCTTCTGTGCGGCTTGGCTGCTGCTGTCCTTGTGGGGACAGGTTTCCGTGTGGGGGACGCAGCGCAGGGTCCTGTGGAGATGGAGTCATGGGTGGATGGTGCGGGTGTGGGGTGGGCAGGGAGGGGGGATCGAGAAGGGAGACGTGTCCTAGGACCGGCCGGGGTGGGGATGGTGGGGCTCGGGGTTGACCGCCATGACTGAGCGGCAGGGTCATAGGATCTCTGAATCACATGCAAAGGAAGGATTAAAACAAACAAAATGGGGTCTGAGGGGCAGTGGGGGCGGCAGTACTGTGTCCCTGGTCCCTCCCATGCCATCACCACAGGACCCCCACCACCACAGGACCCCCACCATCACAGGACCCCCATCACCACAGGACCCCCACCATCACAGGACCCCCATCACCACAGGACCCCAATCAGAGGACCCCCACCACCACAGTACTCCTACCATCACAGAACCCCCATCACCACAGGACCCTCATCACCACAGGACCCCCACCATCACAGAACCCCCCATTACCACAGGACCCCAATCAGAGGACCCCCATCACCGCAGGACTCCCACCATCACAGAACCCCCATCACCACAAGACCCCCCCCACCACAGGACCCCCATCACCACAGGACCTCCCCATCACAGAACCCCCATCACCACAGGACCCTCATCACCACAGGACCCCCATCACTGCAGGACCCCCGCTACCACAGGACCCCACCACCACAGAACCCCCATCACCACAGGACCCCAATCAGAGGACCCCCATCACCACAGGACCCCACCACCACAGGACCCCCATCACTGCAGGACCCCAATCAGAGGACCCCCATCACCACAGGACCCCCATCACTGCAGGACCCCAATCAGAGGACCCCATCACCACAGGACCCCACCACCACAGGACCCCCATCACTGCAGGACCCCAATCAGAGGACCCCCATCACCACAGGACCCCCATCACTGCAGGACCCCAATCAGAGGACCCCATCACCACAGGACCCCCATCACCACAGGACCCCCATCACTGCAGGACCCCAATCAGAGGACCCCCATCACCACAGGACCCCAATCACAGGACCCCCATCACCGCAGGACCCCCAACACTGCAGGACCCCCATCACCGCAGGACCCCCATCACCGCAGGACCCACAGCCGCACATGCTGACAGAGCGTCTCCAGTTCCCGGCTGTGGCTGCTCCCCGGAGTCTGTCCCGTCTGTCAGTCAGCAGGTCCATGATGGTGCTTGACAAGCTGCCCGCAATCTGCCCAGTGCTTGTGGAGAGCACTGGGGGGGGGGGGCACTCCGTGAAGGGTACCGGGGAGACGGGGCTCAGGAAACCGTGGCCCCAAAGACAGCTCATCCCCGTGGAGAAGCCTGTGGTCCCGTTGCCTGGCCGGGGCACCCCCCCATCTTTATGAGCCCTGCGTTCCGCCTCGTTTCTGGCGACCTCAGGGTCCCCACGGTCTTGCACACTCTAAGCTCCGGTTGTGAAGGGCTGTTTCTTCTCAGCTAATGAAGGTCCCGGACCCTGACGGCTCCATCCACGTCTGTGTGTCCGGGTTCCGAGAGCCGTGTGTCCGGGGGGCGCACCCTCTGGGAGCATCTGACCAGGTTCTGTGTCTGCTCATGAGATTTTCAGAATCCGACCTCGTCTGTCTCCGTGCCTCCCGTCATGCTTTCGGAGGCTAAGGAACCTCTCTGGAGCCACCGCCCCTCTGGCTTTGGACTCCGCTGTTGGTCTGGAGGCTCCGCTGAAGCCTGTGCCTGTTGGGGGACCCTGCTGGTGCCTGAGGACCATGGTGACCTGACTCCCGCACCCCAGCGCCGCACGGGCCCCCACGGGACGGGCTGCTGACAGGCGAGGGGGTGGCGTCACGTTGTGGTTGCTCGGTGCCATTGACCCGGTTCCAGCACACAGCAGCCCCAGCCCCACGGAAGGAAGCACCGCCCGGCCCTGCCGGTCCCCACCATCATCCCCATGTCTGAGCCACCGCTGCAGCCCCGTGTCCGTCCATCTCGTCGCTGCCCCTCCGCTTCCCCAATCACAACGTCTTTCCCCAGGGACCGGTCTCTCCTGACGACACGTCCACAGTCTGTGAGACAAAACCTCGCCACCCTGGCCTCTCGGGAGGACTCCGGCCGTCCTTCTTCCAGAACGGATCTCTTTGACAGCCCACAGCACTTTCGATATTCACCAGTGCCACAATTAAAATGCACCAGTTCTTCTCCGGTCTTCCTTATTCGTTATGGTGCCACCTGGTCCATGCCGACCCACAGCGACCCTGCAGGACAGGGCGGAGCTGCCCCTGTGGGTCTCCCAGGCGGTCAGTCTGCACGGGAGCAGACGGTCTGGTCTTTCTCCCCAGGAGCTAATGGATAGAGAGATATGCAGATAGATAGATAGATAGATACATAGATAGATAGATAGATAGATAGATAGATAGATAGATAGATGGATGGATGGATGGATGGATGGATGGATGGATGGATGGATGGATAGATAGATAGATAGATAGATGATTATAGATAGATAGACAGATAGGTTGATTGATAGATGATTGGTAGATTGATAGATAGATGATAGATAGATACATACATATATAGATAGATATGTAGATTGATTGGTTGATAGGTAGAAAGATTGATAGCTTGATAATAGGTAGATGATAGATAGATGATAGATAGATTGATTGATAGATAGATACATAGATAGATGATAGATTGATTGATAGATAGATAATAGATAGATGATTGATAGATATGCAAATAGATAGACTGGATAGATAGATAGATAGATAGATAGATAGATAGATAGATAGATAGATAGATAGATAGATAGATGAACACTGCCATCGAGGGGACGCTGGCTCACGGGGACCCTGCAGGACAGGGCGGAGCTGCCCCTGGGGGTCTCCCAGGCGGTCAGTCTGCACGGGAGCAGACGGTCTGGTCTTTCTCCCCAGCTAATGGATAGAGAGATATGCAGATAGATAGATAGATAGATAGATAGATAGATAGATAGATAGATAGATAGATAGATAGATAGATAGATAGATAAAGCACAGTCATAGAGGGGACGCCGACTCACGGGGACCCTGCAGGACAGGGCGGAGCTGCCCCTGGGGGTCTCCCAGGCGGTCAGTCTGCACGGGAGCAGACGGTCTGGTCTCTCTCCCCAGGAGCTAATGGATAGAGAGATATGCAGATAGATAGATAGATAGATAGATAGATAGATAGATAGATAGATAGATAGATAGATAGATAGATAAAGCACAGTCATAGAGGGGACGCCGACTCACGGGGACCCTGCAGGACAGGGCGGAGCTGCCCCTGTGGGTCTCCCAGGCGGTCAGTCTGCACGGGAGCAGACGGCCTCATCGTTCTCCTTCACAGTGGCTGGTGGGTTTGAACTGCTGACTGCCAGGTGCACAGATGGCTGTGGATGGATGGATGGATGGATGGATGGATGGATGGATGGATGGATGGATGGATGACTTGGTAAAGGGATGGGTGGGTGGGTGGGTGGACTCTGCCCCTGTGGGTCTCTGAAACTGCCAGTCTTTGGGGAGCTGACGGCCTCCCCTTTCTCTCAGAGCAGCTGATGGGTTTCAACCACTGACCTTCCAATAATCAGCCCGACGCTTCCTGGCCTTCTGCCTCGCCTAAAACCTGTGCCTGTGCCGACTCGTGACTTCCGTCTGCTGACGTGAGAGACGCCTCGCTGTGTTGGCTGAGGCCACAGCAGGTGGTGTTTCTTGGGCAGCAGTGGGGGCTGATGACTGAGGCTCTGGGTCCCCTGGTGACTCCTCGGGATGCGAGGACAACTCAGATCACAGCCACCTGCTGCGCACACACGCCCCCACATGCACACACGCCCCCACATGCACACACCTGTGCCCACACACTGCTCAGACATACACGTGTGTGCAGACACATGCGTGCACACACAGAGATGGTTCATTTCAGGAGTGGCGGCACTTCCCTGTGGCATTTGGGGACCCCCCCGGGACATCAGCAGGCTGTCATTACAGAGGGCGACACGGTGCCAACCCCCCGTGGGAACAAAGAGCAGAAGCGGGGCCACCCTCGCGGGGACAGTCACCTGTGACCACAGTTAAGATCATCAGCGTGATTGGCAGGGAGAGCGCCGCACCTTAGAAGTCAAGCCCACGTCGTCGCCAGGACGCTCTGACCAGCGCTGTCTCCATGGGGGGGGGGGGGTCACAGTCCAAGTCCTCACCCTTCCTAAGAGCAGACGGCGACTTTGACGTCAAAGGCTGTACAATCACCTGCTGCGCCCGCTTGCCAGGAGAACCTGTCCCGAGAGACAGGCTTTGCATGTGAATCCAACACATCCCTGGGATCAGGAGCAGTCAGGGGACGCCAGCCCACGGCGACCCCGGCACAGCAGACGGACACACCGCCCGGTCCTGCACCCTCCTCACCATCGTCCCCATGTCTGAGCCACGGCTGCAGCCCTGTGTCCGTCCATCCCGCCGAGGGCCTTCCGCTCTGTCGCTGACCCTCCGCTTCCCCAAGCACGACGTCCTTCCCCAGGGACTGGTCTCTCCCGAGGACACGTCCACGGTCCGTGTGACAGAGTCTCGCTGTCCTGGCCTCTCGGGGCACTCCGTCTGTACTTCCTCCAGGACACATCCAAGTGCTCCTCGGACAGCCCGGGGTGCGGTGACCGTCTGCTCCGGCACCAGCATTCCAGGGAGTCGATTCTGCTGCGGTCTCCCTGCCCCCGTGTCCTTTCTCTCGCGTGCACGTGAAGGGAGGGAAATGCCCGGGTTGGGCGCGGGTAAGGACCACCCTGCGTGGACTGATACGGGGCCCCAGCCCACCAGCAGTGACAAGACGCTCCCAAGACGGAACCAGCGCCTCCGAGGGCCCAGCGTCCTCACGGGCCCCCATCTTCCTCCCCAGCGCAAGTTGGACTGACTCCCCGGATAATTAAGGACCAACTAGAGAAACGCACTGAAGGAAAGCGTTCACATTCCTTAAGGACATCCGAGAAGGCCACACGGTTTGCCCTCAGCTACTCAACTTAAGGTCAGAGGTTAGAGTTCACGCCGGAGTGAGTTGGAAGAAAGGCTTGGAGATTTCCTTCCAAAAACTTAACCCAACCGGCGGTGAGAGCGGCGAAGCCTGGAGGGAATGTGGGGGTAGGAAGGGTATTGACCACAGGAATCTAGGTTTAGCCTCCTCCCTGGGGAGGGACAGCAGAGAGGACGG